>NC_089742.1:50874270-50889270 GCF_040412425.1 Macrobrachium rosenbergii
TTTTATTTATTTAAAAGTAAAATGCCTTTCAGTTGTCTGTGATGTACAAATTTCATCTACCCAGTTTTCGAATTTCATCGTATTAGATTGATACGTCTAGCAGTATTTAAATGGGAGGCAATTTATCAATAAAACACCAATATGTAAATCAGCATCGTGAATCTTATTTATCTTTATGAGGGCGAAAATTCGCACGGTTGCCAAATGGTTCGTCTATTAATAATTGGTAATCTTGAGTCAAGGAGCCATATTAACACGCACAATCAAACAAGTAAAAACTGCTCCGAAGTTCCTTCGGCGCAACAGAGTTTCTGTACAGCCGCTACAGCATGCAATCAAGGCCATCGAAAACAGATGTGTCTTTCGGTGGTCTCGGTATAATGTATGAGCCGCGCCCCATGAATCTTTAACCACGACCCGGTGGTGGCCTATCCTATATCGTTGCCAGAAGCACGATTATGGCTAACTTTAACTTTCAATAAAATAAAAGATACTGAGGCTAGAGGGCTGCAATTTGGTACGTTTGATGATTGGAGGGTGGATGATCAACATACCAATTTGCAGCCCTCTAGCCTCGGTAGTTTTTAAGATCTGAGGGCGGACAGAGAAAGTGCGGACAGAAAAGTGCGGATAGAAAAAGTGCAGACAGAAAAAAGTGCGGACAGAAAAAAGTGCGGACAGAAAAAGTGCGGACAGACAAGTGGAGACAGACAGAAAAAGTGCGGATAGAGAAATGCAGACAGAAAAAGTGCGGACAGAAAAAAGTGCGGACAGAAAAAAAGTGCGGACAGAAAAAGTGCGGACGGACAGACAAAGCCAGCACAATAGTTTTACAGAAAACAAAAACGCACAAACTAAACAACTAGACCAATCACCGACTTAGCGAACTCCACATCTCCCATCTCTAATTGTTTAGTTACGAAACCATGTACACCAAATCTGCATTGCGGAAATGCGCCAAAGTTTTTTTTGGGGGGGAGGGGGGATTGGGAATTACGACCTCGTAAGTATCTGACCCTTGAGAGTTTTCGTACTCTCCATTCCTGTAATTAGAAAGCTTCGTTCTCCCAAGACCCTTTCCTTCATTACATAATAATAATCTCGTAGTCCCTTGTAATTATACATATTCTTATTTCGTGTAGGATAATCGTATTAACGTCTAGCTACACAAATAATCACGCGAGAGAGAGAGAGAGAGAGAGAGAGAGAGAGAGAGAGAGAGAGAGAGAGAGAGAGAGAGAGAGAGAGAGAGAGAGAGGGCAATAATTCCTCTGAAATTGAGATATATATAACAGACTTAATATATTCATAGAATAGGCTATTTCATGCATATCTACAGAAACGTGTGAGTCTGTGTGTGTTTTGTATGTATAAATCTGTGCAGAAGTATGAATCACTTATAAACGGAATATATATATATATATATATATATATATATATATATATATATATATATATATATATATATATATATATATATATGTATATATATATATAATTATATATATACATGTATATATATATAATATATATTACAGAGAGAGAGAGAGAGAGAGAGAGAGAGAGAGAGAGAGAGAGAGAGAGAGAGAGAGAGAGAGAGAGAGAGAGGAGAAAATACATTATTTGCCAAATACATCAGTACAGAAACAACCGCTCCGACATACATCGGGAGTTATCTAACACTTTCCAACGAATACGTCACAGCAGATTCGACCTTCTGTAAATCACAAGATTCCAGTCCCGAGAATCTTTCTCTTCCCTTTCCCTCTCGCAGATAACGTCAAACTAGAAAAGTATTCGCCGGGGGTGGCGGGGGGGTGGGGGGGATGGCTCTCGTCTCACGAAGTGTCATTTACATGGGCGATATTTTTCGAGCATTTATCATGACTCGAGAGCGCGACCTTTCACGTTCTTGCAGAGAATTTGCTGGCGTTTGCTCGAATCGTTTCATTATTATTATTATTATTATTATTATTATTATTATTATTATTATTATTATTATTATTTTGTATAGGGTCCACAATAATATATCAACGGTAGGATGTGAGACTTTACACCACTGATATATTATTGTGGACCTTATACAAAGTTACTCCTGTTCTCGGCACTGAGAGTTCTACACATTATTATTATTATTATTATTATTATTATTATTATTATTATTTATTATTACTGAAGAGTAGTCAGGAGACATAGAGCAAACCGTGTTTATGGTTTCTTTTTTAACCGAAATAAAATGGGGATTCAGGAACATGAGGTTATTTCCACAATTGCCAAAGAATCACAATTTTAGTTTTCTGTAAAGAAAAGTATTTGTGCCGGCTTTGTCTGTCCGTCCGCACTTCATTCTGTCCGCCCTCAGATCTTCAAAACTACTGAGGCTAGAGGGCTGCAAATTGGTATGTTGATCATCCATCCTTCAATCATCAACCATACCAAATTGTAGCCCTCTAGCCTCAGTAGTTTGTATTTTATTTATTATTAAAGTTAGCCATAATCGTGCATCTGGCAACGATATAGGCCAGGCCACCACCGGGCCGTGGTTAAAGTTTCATGGGGGCGGCTCATACAGCATTATATCGAGACCACCGGAAGTTAACCTATTTACGGTGGTCTTGATTATACGATGTACAGAAAACTCGATTGCGCCGAAGAAACTTCGGCGCATTTTTTACTTTTTTTCATGGAAGAAAGATTGCTTTAGCACAATTTTAGAATTCTACAAGTTGTTCAACGTCTAACAAATAAAAAAAACAAAATTTATCCTTCAAATTGTCTAAAATTTAACAAATGGAAAAAGTAAAAATTTATTCTCTGATTCCAGTCGGATAATATTTTCTACCTTTGTAACGCATGTGACTTCGCAATTGGCCAATCATCTCTCGTGTCTCCGTCCATTAATTTAACTATGAGACCTCACTTTGTGTGTTAGAGATATTGCTACCTAACGAACAACCAGATTAACATGCTTGTAAAAATAGTCTGAATAATGCTAATAATTCCGCTACGTTATAACATAAATTTACTAACTGGAATATGAAGTGAAACATGTCGAAAGAATTTAGATTTTAGTTCTGATGATCCTTCTACGGAGGCTTATGCTTCTGTTACCTATTACTCTTCTGCTCAGGTAAACTGTGGTTAGATTAGAGTATCAGATTTAGGCCAAGGGCCAAGCACTGGGACCTGTAAGGTCATTCAGCGCTGAAACAGAAATTGACAGTAAAAAGGATCTACAGGTGTAACAGGAAGAAAACCTCGCCTGCTGCACCGTGAAACAATTGTTAGAGAGGGTGGAAAGTAAGAAGGAAGAAAGAGATATGAACGGAGGTATAGTAAAAAGAATGAAAGGGGTCGCAGCTAGGGGCCGAAGGGACGCGGCAAAGAACCGTAAGCGATGCTTACAGTGAGCCTCGTGAGATACACTGACGGCACTACCCCGCTACAGAGCCCAGGTAAACTGGAATGGAGCCGTTCCCATGTTGCATGCGACAACGTGACACAAGAACTCATGCAGTCCTTATTGCAAGCACCTGCCCATCACCAGTTCGCAGCATGAAAGAACTTGAATATTTTCCGCTTTCGAAACACTTTCTTGCAAAGCTCTGTTGTTAAAGTGGTCAGAGTGTAATCTTTTCGTGAATGTAAAATGTCGATTTTATTCATTTCGTCACGTATGATATTTTGAGATGTTATTGTTTTCTTCCCTTCGAGAACATTTTTGTTAAAATCCCTCTGGATGATCGATCTATACTATAGGAGTTTTCATATGACTATCTTTAACGAGCTGCAGAGCAGAATCTCTCTCTCTCTCTCTCTCTTTATATATATATATATATATATATATATATATATATATATATATATATATATATATATGTAATATATATGTTTGCTTATATTTATAAATATAATATATATATGGATATATGTTTACTTATATTTATTTATATTTATTATATATAAATATATATATGTATACAAATATATATATATATATATATATATATATATATATATATATATATATATATATATATATATATATATATATTGTATACATACATATATATACATACATACATATATAAGTGGGTAGTCACAGAAAGGAGTACCCTCTTATCAAAGCGGGGAAAATGCTCGAGGTTATAATGAACTTTTTTACTTCACTGTCTTCCTCACCATAAACGGTTAGTTTCTTTACAGAATATTTCCGTTTGAAATATTACCCCCGTGGGGGTAATGAAGCCGTTTCTGGGGAGTAACGAGGCACTCTCTAAAAGTAATAGTTCTTTGGAGTATAATTCAGTAAATTTATAATTAATGCTTTACTTTTAATTTTTTTCTAAGGGACAATGTCTAAAATCTAAAATCTTAAGACTTGAGTAAAAGTAAAATTAATTTCCTACATATAAAATGCATTAGAAATTAAGCATTCCAATGTCTTTCTTTTCTTTATATTATAACTTCACATAGATGAAGAGGAATGGGGTCTATAGGGTCATGGTGATCTATCACAACACTGCCCCCGGGGGGTAACGATGCCAAAAACCTCGAGAACCACTGGTCTAGACCAATTTAGACGTTCGCAAAGACAATCTGTGGTCTTGGTTACAGCAACGACCGGCTGCTATAGTTTTCATCGCTTTAAGCATTTGTTAAGGATTTTTGAGCAGGTTCACTAGTTTACCTACATAAAACTTATAAAATGTCAGGGGCGACTTGAATCCCCAGATCATGAAATTCCGAACAGCAATGAACATATCTATTTTGCTGTTAGAGTTATTAGCCGTAATAGCAGCATTAGCAGTGGTCATAGTTACTACATCGGCATTTATTGATATAATCGAGGGCGAGTTACCATATGGCACTATTTGATGTGATTTTCGTATAGTTCTCTCTCTCCCTCTTTCTGCCTACTTGTCTGTCTGTCTGTCTTTAGCCTCTTTCCTTTCGTTCCTGTTAGGAATCTGTAACGTACTGCCTTCTTTTCAGTTTTCTGTAAAAGAAAACTTTTGGGGTGACTTTTTGTCAGTCCGTCCGTCCTCAGATCGTAAAAACTACCGAGACTAGAGGGCTGCATTTTGGTATGTCGATCATCCACCCTCCAATCATCAAACATACCAAATTGCAGCCCTCTAGCCTAAGTAGTTTTTATTTTATTTAAGGTTAAAGTTAGCCATGATCGTGGGTCCAGCACCGCTATAGGTGCCAGTAACACAGGCCACCACCAGGCTGTGGCTGAAAGTTTCATGGGCCGCGGCGCTGAGAGTTTCACGGGCCGCGGCTGAGAGTGTCATACAGCATTATACGCTGTACAGAAAACTCGACTGCGCCGAAGAAACTTCGGCGCATTTTTTACTCGTTATTCATCGAAGCCAAACGACCAAATAGGTAAATATCAAGTGAAAGAAAAGATAACATAATTGAACCTTTCCTTCCAAAAATGGCTCAATACTCACTTAACTAATAACCGAACGTATCACAGATCAAAGACCAGCGCAATATTTCATAACCTAATGAGTCATTCGTCATCTTTCTTTTATTTAATGAAGACACAAACAGACAAGCTCTGAATACAACATTAAAGTTTTTGTAAATTGTGTTCCGCGCTCACTTGTTGTGGCGTAATGTAGTTTGCGGGAGATTATCTCGTAAGCAGATTTGCCGAGGAGATTCGGGAAATTGGGTTTAATTTGAAGTGGAGCTGGGATGTATATTCCTCTTAACGAGTATCTATGCTCTATTTCAATGTTGGTGATGTATTACCACGAGGTTGTAATATAACGCTTTGCGTATATGATTTCAACGTTTGAAGACGGTAAAGTAAAACATTTGTAAGAGGGTAAAGTAAAACATTTGTAAGAAGGTAAAGTAAAACATTTGTAAGATGGTAAAATAAAACATTTGAAGACGGTAAAGTAAAACATTTGTAAGACGGTAAAGTAAAACATTCGTAAGAAGGCAAAGTAAAACATTTGGAAGAAGGTAAAGTAAAAAATTTTAAGAAGGTAAAGTAAAACATTTGAAGAAGGTAAAGAAAAACATTTGAAGGTAAAGTAAAACATTTGTAAGAAGGTAAAATAAACATTTGAAGAAGGTAAAGCACAACATTTGAAGAAGGTAAAGTAAAACATTTGAAGAAGGTAAAGCAAAACATTTGAAGGTAAAGTAAAACATTTGTAAGAAGGTAAAGTAAAACATTTGAAGAAGGTAAAGTAAAACATTTGAAGAAGGTAAAGTAAAACATTTGAAGGTTAAAGTAAAACATTTGTAAGAAGGTAATGTAAAACATTTGAAGAGGGTAAAGTAAAAGATATAGTCACTTATTTGTACTACAATAACTAAATGAAGGGGAACAGCATATACAGGTAATGTTTGTAACACTGGCTGCTTCTTACACCTATAACAGAGAGCTCATAAACAGTGTCAAGCCCCAAAAACACTGTACTGCAACACTCTCTTACGAGTTTCGTTGTTATTCTGTTCTGATGCCTCTTTACCAACCTAATTTCTCCATTCTCTCCACATGACTAAGCCATATATGAAATAAGTGAGAGAAAAAATCACAATATGTCCACAATGAGACAGATATCATTTTCCAGATCTAATCTCTGTCGAACAAAGGAGTTGATCTCTCTTCAAAAGGTAAAAAAAAAGAATAACAAACTAAATAAATTAAGTAAGATAAAGGCGAATTATCTCTGTCTAGGGAATGCTGACGATAGGCTGTTTTCAGCTACAGCATCAAAAGGACTCGCTGTGTTCTGTAGGTCGAATTGATATGGTATGAATAGAAGGCGTTCATCTAGAATAGCAGAGAGAGAGAGAGAGAGAGAGAGAGAGATATGCTCCTCTCCTAAGCCATGGTTTGAAAAGGTTGTTTGTCTCTCTCCTCTCTCTCTCTCTCTCTCTCTCTCTCTCTCTCTCTCTCTCTCTCTCTCTCTCAGAAAAATGCATTGGGGTAAAAGGAAATTAGCAGAAAATAATATTGAAAAACACTTTTCCCTTTAACACACACACATATATATCCATTATATATATACATACATACATATATATATATATATATATATATATATATATATATACTATATATATATTATATATGTGTGTGTTTGTGTAAGTGTTACTTTCAATTAAGTGGAAAAGTGATTTGCAGCTTATTCGACTAAACCAAAAAAAAGGAAGACATATAATTCATTATAGCGCCTAAGTAAAAAAAAAATAAAATAAAGGAAAATCTCACCCGCTCTCTGTTCCCGAAGAAGAGAAACGCCAAGGAGAAACAAATCCAAACAAAAAGCTCACCGCTTTTCACGTAATCAAGATTTATAAATCCCATTTATAAATCCCAATTATAAATCCCATTTGTTGCCATGGATACCGTCTCAACTCCGAGCCGGTTACTCACAAAAGTTAATCCCCAAGAGAAGACTGCCTAATGAATGTATCAGCCAAGTTTTATCGAATTGTGCTCGTCACCGAACTGCTCTTGCTAAAATGCGCACGTTCAAGCACGCGTATACGCACAGATATGTAGATTTATGTAGGAATATAAGATTTAGGCCAAGGGCCAAGCGCTGGGACCTACGAGGCCATTCAGCGCTGAAAGGGAAATTGAGAGTACAGGAGGTTTGAAGGGTGTAACAGGAGGAAAACCTCGCAGTTGCACTATGAAATCATTGTTAGGAGAGGGTGGAGAGCAAGATGGAAGAATGGTAATATGAACGGAGGTAGAGTGAAAGGAATGAAAGGGGTTGCAGCTAGGGGCCGAAGGGACGCTGCAAAGAACCTTAAGTAATGCCTACAGTGCATCCTGTGAGGTTCACTGACGGCGCTAACTTCCTTCGGGGAGTAGATTAGGTTTCTCGTAGTTTAAATGCTTTAGGGACGTAATTATCTTCACTAAAAGTACTAATTTAATTCGAAAAAGTATTCTAAGTAACCAAATCTCTAGCTTTTCAATATATCCTCCTCGTTGAATAGACAAGATGGACTGGAACCACTTTCAGGGTCAAGAGCAATAGTACAGCAGGGAAGAGAAAAACAAGTAAAAAACGGCCACCGAAATAAATCTATCTTTCGGTGGTCTCGGCATAGTGCTGTATGAGCCGCGGTCCATGAAACTTCTGCCAGCGGCTCGCTGGTGGCCTACCCTATATCGTTGCCAGAAGCACGATTATGGGTGACTTTAACCTTAAATAAAATAAAAAACTACTAGGGCTAGAGGGTTGCAATTTGCTATGTTTGATGATTGGAAGGTGGATGATCAACGTACCAATTTGCAGCCCTCTAGCCTCAGTAGTTTTTAAGATCTGAGGGCGGACAGGAAAAAGTGCGGAGAGAAAAAAAAGTGCGGACGGACAGACAAAGCCGGCACAATAGTTTACTTTTACAAAAAACTAAAAATGAAGTACGATAGAAAACACAACACAGTGCAAATTCACTTACTCTTAATGACACCCCAGACTGAACTGGTCCTCAATAAAGGTCTTTTACAGGACAGGAGCCTGAGCCATCCTATCCCAAACCCCTCTCCGGCGGAATCAGCAAATGATGCAATCTCCTCTTTTCTGAAACATTTAACCACCGCGATCGCCAACTTCCTCCAATTTCAATTACCGACCCGAAATGACACTGTCGATCCGAGACTCAAGACCTCGGGGAAATGACACTCTCCTCTCTGCCCTCCTCCGGTTCGCTTGCCAAAAATGGCCGGTGGCCAAAAATTGCACCCGGAACTCTTCTTTGATTCCAGTGATGGCTTGATTCTCTTTGGAGCTTCTGAAAGTCTCCTTTCCATTTAGGTGGTATGACGAAGAAGAAGATCTTGGCTTGTACTGAACTGAATATAAAATTTAGGCCAAAGGCCAAGCACTGGAACCTATGAAGTCATTCAGCGCTGAAACTGAAATTGACAGTAAAAGGTTTGAAAGGTGTAACAGGATGAAAACCTTTGAGCCTCTCAGTTGCACTCTGGATCAGTTGTTAGGAGAGGGTGGAAAGTAAGATGGAAGAAAGAGAATGTGAAACGAGGTACTGGAAAAGAAACGAAAGGGGTTGCAGCTAGGGGCCGAAGGGTTAACCCCCCCTTAAGAGGATCTTGGCTTCTAAAACAATAGATCTTTAAAAATGCTTCAGTTTCCATTCGTATTTTCATATAAGGTTCATATGCTGGCTTTATGTGACACTGCTTATGTTCAACTTGGTGTCAGCCATTTGTACTGTTTTGTTCATGAACAGTAACTAATATGAGTTAATTAAAAAAATATTACAGCTGGTCGTTCAGTAACTAACCGGTGAACAGTCTCTAGGAATTTTGTTTATATAATAATCGAAACTGCATGTCGAATTCTATAGAATTATTAACTGCAACTGGAAAAGGATCTGTACTTGTATGCTGTTGATAAAATACAAGTTCAGTGTTGGGTTTACCTCCTTCTCTCTCTCTCTCTCTCTCTCTCTCTCTCTCTCTCTCTCTCTCTCGTTAGTTTATCGGTAAAATGTATGAAGCAAATTATTTGACTGATAAGTTTTGGTGTTAGAGGATATAATTACACACACACACACACACACACACACACACACACACACACACATATATATATATATATATATATATATATATATATATATATATTGAAATTGGTGATATCAACTTTGTCAATAGCATATGATGGCTGCACATTATTAACTCAAGTTTTTTTGTAAATTCCGAGTGTCTTTGAAACATTTTGTTATGAATTATGGTCCTTCCCTTTTCTCTTATTCAGTCACAACTGATTCCGATGAAAATGGAATATTAAAAAGTAGCTCGAAATAGACTCCGTGAGGATTATAAAAGGAAATATTTATACATATATACATGTGTGTGCGTGTGTGTACGTTTATATATATATATATATATATATATATATATATATATATATATATATATATATATATATATATATATATCTTAAATAGACTCCGTGAGGATTATAAAAGGAAGTACTGTATATATACATATATATATGTGTACGTTTATACATACACACGTACATATGTGTACATATATCGATATCCTTTTAATTTGGACAATGAAAAGGCGCCCCACCAACTCCCATAAAAAAATGAAATGAAACAATACAAAATATTTTCACTGGTCTTCATGACACTGATCTCCCTGGGGGCAAAAGTGGTTTCAATGAATGAAGAGAGAGAGAGAGAGAGAGAGAGAGAGAGAGAGAGAGAGAGAGAGAGAGAGTACGTGGCCCTTGTGAGACGTTTAAACAAGAAAGATGGCAACAAATCTTTTCCCAGACAAAGGACTTTTTTTGGGGGGTCCTGGGGCGGGAAGACTGGAAGTAAAACAAGGCAAAGACGTACCTATCATGTCTCTCTCTCTCTCTCTCTCTCTCTCTCTCTCTCTCTCTCTCTCTCCTTTCATTAAGCCTCCGCCTTCCCCCTTGGGAAACCATCAAATGAAACTATTTTACCAAGAAATACCTTTGCGGTGCGGAAGACATCATTAAGAAAACAAGCTACTCAGTAAATATGGGTGAACGTTTTCTACACCAAATATGGCGACGCTGTTCCCGAAATCATGGAGAATGTCTCTCGCAGAAACATTTCAATGCTTTTCCCAGAAGAAGAAGAAGAAGAAGAAGAAGAAGAAGAAGACGAAAAAGAAGAAGACGAAGAATCTGAACGACGGGAAAAATTGCCCATCCCGCCAACAATGTTCGTAACAGCCATCAGCCGCCACCAGCAAGGAAACCTGATACCGACTTTTGATTGCGTCCTTTTTAAAGACAGAAAGGCTGTTAATGGACCAGGACACTTGATGGATGAGGCTGTCTATCTATGTATCCCCCCCGCCTCTCTCTCTCTCTCTCTCTCTCTCTCTCTCTCTTTGTCTGGTATGTCATATAGTATTTCGTTAACTGACTCTAATACATTTACTATCATAAAAAACATATTTGAACACATTCTTTTATTGATTTTTATTTTTTTTTATGTTTTTGGGAGGAGAGAGTTCGTTATGTCTACAACTAAGGAGAGTAGTCTCATATTTAACTCGGGTAAAAAAATTCTATACAGCTTTAATGTGTAGGCAGGATTTTTGAGTCAAAATGAAAATACTAATTCCATCAATGCCCACGCAAATTAAGGGGGCTTACAAAGATTTCTTACAAAAAAAAAAAAAAATAAATAAAATAAAAATGCGCCACAGTTTCTTCGACACAAGCCAGTTTTCTGCACGTCGTATATGAAAATTTAATCACGGCCGGGTAGTGGCCTGGTCTATATCGTTGCCAGAAGCACGATTGTGGCTAACTTTAACCTTTAATAAAATAAAAACTGCTGAGGCCAGACGGCTGCAATTTAGTATGTTTGATGATTGGAGGGTGGATGATCAACTTACTAATTTTGCAGCCCTCTAGCCTCGGTAGTTTTTCAAGATCTGAGGGTGGACAGAAAAAAGTGCGGACAAGGTAAAGTGCGGACAGACAGACAAAGCCGGAACAATAGTTTTCTTTTACAGAAAAGTAAAAAAGGAGACTTGACAAAAAACGAAAACTCTAAAACAAGAGAGGGGGGGAGGGAGAGAAATAAAGAATGTTTTAGCCCTAAAAATATATAAAAATTGCACCGCTTATTCGTGGGTGCAGTACATTTGAGACCGAGAGAAAAATTACATATAACTTAAGCAGAATATAGAATTTAGACCAAAGGCCCAGCGCTGGGACCTATGAGGTCATTCAGCGCTGAAAGGGAATTTAACAGTAAGAAGTTTGAAGGATGTAACGGGAGGAAAACCTCGCAGTTGCATTTCGAAACAACTTTTAGAGAGGGTGGAAAGTAAGATGAAGAAAGAGCATATGAACGGAGGTACAGTAAAAGGAATGAAAGAGGTTGCAGCTAGGAGCCGAAGAGACGCTGAAAAGACCCTTAAGCAATGCCTACAGTGTAACACGTGAGGTGCACTTTGACGGCACTAACCCCTTACGTTGTAGGATCAGGTATTGTATGTTGCTGCATCGGTAGATTTCTGTCATTATATTTTGGATCAATCTCTGTTTATTGAACCGCTAAGACATATCTGATTATATATACTTTTTCTTTATATGCGGTACTTGACTTTGATATTTCCTCTATGGGATCGAAAAGCCACCACCTACGAACAGGCTGAACCTTGACTGCTGACTAACCTTCAAAGAATTCCGGGAAAAGATCAGTTCAGTTTCATGTTTTCGACGAAACCTATAAGGGTCTTTTATGACTTATGATGATGACCCTTAGGGTAAGTTTCGGGAATCTTGAGCTGTTTCATCGGTTAGCATAGAAAGGTTCAGGAAAAGATCATGAAATGATTTTATGAATCTCTCTCTCTCTCTCTCTCTCTCTCTCTGTTTCTAGTACAAACACACGCATGCACAAACACATACACAGACATATATATATATATATATATATATATATATATATATATATATATATATATATTATATATATATATATATATATATATATATATATATATATATTGTATATATACCACACACACATATATATATACATTTTAGTTAGTTTTGCCACTTGTTTCAGGATATGGAGCCGCAAATAACATTTGGTTATTTTCACATCTCACGAAAAAACAAGAATATGACTGTAAACTAGCAAGGGACTGACTGCTGTGATCTCAAGCAAAGGTCTTATTCATCATTTAGAGGGCGTTCACCCTAACCCTACCTTCCATTAAGGTTCTTCTGCCTGTGCTTGTATTTGCTAGCATCTAATAGCAACCACTTATGAACATAGTGGCAAATTTGAGACTTCTGTTTATAGGAAAAGTACGTTTACTGGCTTGGGATTGAATTACCTCAGTTTTTCACCAAAGTGCCTGTGCTGACTCTTCGAATCAATCACAGTTCGGCAGTGCTAATATAAAGGAGTGGCAATTCCCATCGTCTTGTTTACCCATAGTTTCCTCTTGATATAAGATCGTTTGTTCTTGTTTTTATATTCCAAAAGAGACATTCCGGAAGTTCCATAAATTCTAGAAGCTCCAAATGTCAATGAGATAATGATGAAGGGGAGATGAACACAGAAACACCTTCGCGCCAGTCCCGAGGAAAACAGTTACAATAGTGGACAAGAAAGGTGTTGGAAGCACAAAGAAAATTTGGGAGATGGAATATTGCAGAGGTCATTTTCATTGCAAGGCTGAGGAGGAAATGATAATGATGATGACAATGACGATAATGATGATAATCATTACAATATATACTTTAAGAATTACAATATATATTTTGTGAAAACATGAAAGACTGGTCAATCACTATATCAAGGGTTTCATACGATAAGACCCCCGTAGGGGGGGTAGCGCCGTCAGTGCGCCTCATGGGGTGCACTGTAGGGATTACTAAAGGTTCTTTGAAGCGTCTCTTCGGCCTCTAGCTGCAACCCCTTTCATTCCTTTTACTGTACTTCCATTCATATTATCTTTCTTCCATCTTGCTATTCATCCTCTCCTAACAATTGTTTCATAGTGCAACTGCGAGGTTTTCCTCCTGTTACACCTTTCAAGCCTACCTACTCTCAATTTTCCTTCCAGCGCTGAATGACCTCATAGGTCCAAAAGCTTGGCATTTGGCCTCTATATTCCATTCCATTCCATGAGATAAGGGAAGGATATAAGAACGAAGTACCACAGCCGTAATGAGGAATAATTAAATCAAGTGAAATAATTACAGCGTAAGAAATTCTTTTCATCTCATTACGGAAAGGACGAACAAAGAAGGAGTAAAAACAAAGCCAATAACATTCCTTCCATTCGTGTTCTTTCGTTCTTCTTGGTGTTCATAATCGCGATTCCTTGTAATCCTGGGATCAAACACCAAACGGAGACAATGGCTGCTCTCAGAGCGAAAAATGAAACGCTGAATGGTTGATAATGCGAACAAATATATAATTAGATTGCAAATTAAACGCGAAGGACAATGCCAAGAGTCTGAGAGTTGGGAAACAAAGAGAGGAATGGAGGATATCTTCAGATAACTTTTCGACGCTGAACAAAAGGAAAGCAACTTTTTGCAAATAATGTTTTATTCCTTTCCGATCAAAGACGTGATCGAAGCTGGAAATATCCCGGGTACGAGTTTTGCTTGAGCAATGTGATTAACTTAAAAAAGAAAAAAAATTATATATATATATATATATATATATATATATATATATATATATATATATATATATATATATATATATATATGTAGAATCTACTGGTCACTTTTACCAGACACATATGTAATTCTAATAGTTAAGAGGGCACTGTGGCTATCAGAATTGGACACACACACACACACACACACACACACACACACATTATATATATATAGATATATATATATATATATATATATATATATATATATATATATATATATATATATATATATACACACACACATATATGTATCTCAAGAACTCACAACCCACATACTACAAATATCATGATTTATATTTTTTCCGGAAAATACGGACAATGAAAAAATGACCTAGAGAAGAATGGAAGGCGTAGAAAAAAAAAAAAAAAAACACGCGACAAGATATCAGTGACAAATTTTCGAAAATTAGATTTAATATCTTTATAATAAAAATTAGCTGAAAACCAAAACACAACGAAAACATTGATACTTAACCTACTTTTTATATGCATTCAAGCTATAATTCGATAATAATTCATTCACCGATATCTTCAGAGAGAGAGAATATAGATTCCATATCAGAGTACCTTCGGCCCAAGTTCCTTAATTAGCTAGGTGACGCTACCAGTATCCAAGGACACAAACAGTAAACAAACAAACAGACAAACGCTCACACGCACGCACATACTCACACAGACACGCAAGGAGTTTAATTATAAAGTTTAAGAGAGCTAATTGGTTTTGGGACCAACGTTCGTACACGGAAGAATTTCTGTTTTTCGCCAGCTTCTGACGGAGTCGTTTC
>NC_089742.1:50894270-50896770 GCF_040412425.1 Macrobrachium rosenbergii
TACGATAAACCAGTGAGCTGCTTCGGTAATAAATAATCTCGTTGAAATTGATTTTGCTTGTAAGTCGACATTATTAATTTCGGTCAAAATGAAAATCATAAACCCAGGAACGTGGCATAAAGTTTTGACGAACTCTGCCAATTTTCATGTCAACACAAGTCATTAATTGTGAGATAATTAAAGATGCTTAAGCCCCGAAGAGATTAAGGATTATGTTCTTAAGCTACCGTCACTGAAAGTCAGTTTTGTTCACTTAGGGATTTCAAAGTTTTAATATACTCTACTTGGCGATATAAGGAACACTTTCCACCGTGGTTGGATAACGTATCGTATTATTCGGTAGGGATTGACCAACCCCCGACACTGTCTACGAAAAAAAAAGACATTAAAGACTTACTGAAAAAGAAGGGCATAATGTGTAACTGACAGGCTTACAAATGCCATGGGCATCTAGTGGTCAGGCTATCTCAGTACCAAATGCCAGTATAATGCAACTGAGCTCAGACGGGCGCAAATGAAATCTTATAAAGTGAAGCAAAATAATTTCAATAAGCTAGGTCTGAATCCTTTAGTCAAAGAAGCTGTGAAATTGATATTACTTGAGAACCGGGAGAATGCTGTGAATGAACCTCTTCCGTTCATCCAGATCGACAGGGAAGTTTCCTAACATGCATGAATTCGTACAAAAACATTGTTCAGCATAACAATAAATTTACTTGGCAAAACTTGTATGACTATTTTATCTTAGAGCAGTGGTTTTTAACCTTTTTATTACCTCGCCCCTCTAGGAGTTGGTCCTTCCCTCCACGCCCCCAGTTCCTCAATGGATGGGTCGATATCGCACTCGGCTAGCACTCTCCTAGGCCCGCGTTCGATTCTTCGGCCGGCCAGTGAAGAATTAGAGGAATTTATTTCTGGTGACAGAAATTCATTTCTCGGTATAATGTAGTTCGGTTTCACAATAAGCTGTAGGCCCCGTTGCTAGGTAACCAATTGGTTCTTAGCCACGTTAAATAAGTCTATTCCTTCGGGCCAGTCCTAGGAGAGCTGTTAACCCCTTGCATCTATGAGTAAAATTCCCTCCCAGATTTAAAGAAAAATAAAAAAAAAGAGAAAGAGAAGGGCTGTATTTATTATTTTGGGAATGAATTAGCGAGATTTTTAACACAGCTTCTTAGCGACTCTTGTTAAGAGAATAACGAATATAATTAGAGAATTTTAAATTTTTCCCTAGGGCTCACACCCCTCTTGGAAATTGCTGACGCCCCCCTAGGGTGGCGCGCCCCACAGGCTGAGAACCACTGTCTTAGAGGAAGTAAGGAAATTTAGGGCTAAGCTAAGGTAAGAAGGCAAAGCATTTGCTCTGGATAACGCTAAGTCATGGATAGGAGTAATGGGTGCACACCGCGGATGATCAAATGCAAACTCGCTCCAATATCAGAAATAAAATTAATCTCATGCCAAACGAGGATGCAAAACAACAAATAGGCTGCGGCTTGAAATGGCAAGATGTGAAGGGAAGTAAAGTATACCTTAGTTTAACCCAGACCACTGAGCTGATTAACAGCTCTCCTAGGGCTGGCCCGAAGGATTAGACTTATTTTACGTGGCTAAGAACCAACTGGTTACCTAGCAACGGGACCTACAGTTATTGTGGAATCCCAACCACATTATACCGAGAAATGAATTTTTATCACCAGAAATAAATTCCTCTAATTCTTCATTGGCCGGCCGGAAACTCGAACTCGGTCCTAGCAGAGTGCTAGCCGAGAACTCTACCGACTCGTCCAACGAGGAACTATAGATGTGAAGGGAAATATGGAGACATAGACGAGAAATCATCCATGAGGATTTACAGAGACCCTCTGCCAAAAGAAGACATGTGGGAGAGTGTAAGAAAGTCGAGATTCCAATCAGATCTATACTGACTTTATTCGAATCACAAATCAGAGAATATAGTACGTATAATTTATGCGCCCGATAATGACTCTTCCTGAAACTGCTTTTAGTCAAAATCTCTTGCATAAAAGTCCTCCGTGTAATCTCTTTGTTTTCAGTGGCAATAAGCAAATAACGACTAACTGATGGATAAAATAGGTTCCCATTAGTCCTCAATTAGCATCCAGTACATACTACGCTCATCGCAAATGTCACGTATACAGTTCTTCTTGAAACTCTCCCTCTGTATGTTCAGGCAGTAATTCAGGTATGAATACCACACGATTAAAAGTATTCATGAACGTTTATTATATCCCAACATTAATAACAACATATTACATTTCCAAAAGCCTCGAGATATCGTAAATTTGAAAGGTTAGTTTTAACGGTAGGTCACCTAGAACCTCACGTACTTCACAAGGGAAAGACCATTATTGCAACGGGTCAAAAACTCGGACAACCTGACGAATAAATCTTTTATATCACGAGGAAATGACTTTCATTTGCATGTATTGTGTAGAATTACTCAAAACATTTATCATATACTTATTGCGGGCAGAAT
>NC_089742.1:50901770-50934270 GCF_040412425.1 Macrobrachium rosenbergii
ATCTTCTTAGAAATAATAATTCCGAGAAGATATCCACCTTGTCGGGTGGGTTTCATCAAGATATTACCTCGACTAATTAATGTGGATATACCTGCGTATCTGCATTCTTTAATACCCTTACTCTCCTTCCACGTTTGATGACAGTACAGATTTTATGTTGTGATAAAACAAAATTACAGGGGATTGTTGCTACTAAAACCGAATGTATTAAACGTAATAATTTGATAGTTTACTTTATTGACAATAACCCCTCCCAGTATAAATACGGTATGTTAGGAGAATGAGAAAATACCTTTCATTTTTTTTTACGAGTTTGTTCCTTTATTTTACGCCTCTCAGATACGATAAGTGAGAAGAATAAATTAGTAACTGTAAATTGCTTCTCGCTATTGAATATTTCATTGCTATTCTAGCCTTAGCTGCCTCGCCTCGTTGGGCAGAATCACACATAAATATATACTCGTACATAAATATATACATTCAATTTTTTTGTATCTTGTTTAGAAACGGTTAATCTTTCTCCGTCATTTTTCAGCTGAAGCGGAATATTCATGGGTACAGGATTTAATTTAAAATAACTATAATGAAAAAGCATTTAACAACGCCATTGTTAAACTTATTTAGTACTGATTTGTTTTATTTTCTAACACGGAGTCTGGTAATCTTTGTTATTATAGACATTACGTAATGCGTTCTCTCTCTCTCTCTCTCAATATACATTTCAATTAAGGGCGTCACCCTTCCTTCCCCTTTCACTCAATATATCTTTATAGCAGACAGTTTAAATGTCAGCTCCAAGGTAACCTTGATTTGTTCTGGCACTTTCTTTGGTTTAATTCATCTGCGTTCACAACAGGCCGGTGATATCAGAGCAATGGTACGTTATAAGGATAAAGTGAAAAGGATAGTGACAGAGCAATTGCAGTTTATGAAAACTGACAAATGTTAGAAAAAGTAAAAAATTCGTCAAAGTTTCTTCGGCGCAACCGAGTTTTCTGTACAGCCGCTACAGGGTATAATCAAGGCCACCAAAGATAGATCTATCTTTCGGTGGTCTCAGGATAATGTTGTATGAGCCGCGGCCCATGAAACTTTAACCACGGGCCGGTGGTGGCATGTCCTATATCGTTGCCAGACGAACGATTATGGCTAACTTTAACCTTAGATAAATAAAACTACTGAGGCTAGACGGCTACAATTTGGTACGTTTGATGATTGGAGGGTGGATGATCAACTTACCAATTTGCAGTCCTCTAGCCTCAGCAATTTTTAAAATCTGAGGGCGGACAGAAAAAGTGCGGACGGACAGACAAAGCCGGCACAATAGTTTTCTTTTGCAGAAAACTAAAATGATGGATTATTTATTACTGAAGAATAAATTGAAAGTTTAGTTGATAAACAATCGCCAGAAAAAGAGTTTCTTGGGAGAATGACATTTTGTGGTTAAAAAGAAAGCTAACACTTGAATAAGCTTCTACGGGAGAAAATGAGTTTCTTGGGAGAATATCAGATCATTTTATGGTTAAAAAGAAAGTTAACGTTTAGATAAGTTTCTACAGGAGAGGAACAGTTCGACATGTGGCCATGGGTGTCTTTAATGGGTAATTTTCATGATCAAGGAATGGTCCAGTTCTTTTTCGGACTCCCTCTAAGCCTTATCATCCCTTTTTCCGGACTTTCTCTAAGCCTTGTCATCCCCTTCTTGAGGATTTTCTTTAAGCCTTATCGTCCCCTTTTCGAACTTTTAGGACTTTCTCTAAGCTTTATCATTCCCTTTTCGAACTTTCTTTAAGCCTTATCATCCCTTTTTCGGACTTTCTCTAAGCCCATTTAGGACTTTTCTAAGACTTTATAAACCTGATCATCTCCTTTCCTTTTCTTTCTAAGCCTTATCATCCCTTTTTCGGATTTTCTAAGACTAATCATCCCTTTTCGGACTTTCTCTAAACCTTATCATACCTTTTCCGGACTTTCTCTAAACCTTATCATCCCTTTTTTGGGCTTTCTCTAAGCCTTATCATCCCTTTTTCGGGCTTTCTCTAAGCTTTATCATCCCCTTTTCGAACTTTCTCTAAGCATTATCATCCCTTTTCGAACTTTCTCTAAGCATTATCATCCCTTTTCGAACTTTCTCTAAGCCTTATCATCCCTTTGTCGAACTTTCTCTAAGCCTTATCATCTCCTTTTCGAGCCCTCTACAAGTTTATCATCCCTTTTTCGGACTTTCCCTAAGCCTTATCATCCCCAATAAGAGACATAAGCGGGAATATTTAAAGAACTGGAAAAGTGAGGGAAGGAGGAATAGCAAAGGTTTCACAAAAATACTCCATAAACTGCATCTTTAGATCTGACCTTTAGATTTCATTAAAGCAACTGTGGGCAGAGATTGGCCTGATTCCAATGCAATACAATTTCTACCTTTCATTAAAGTAATTTCATCGCGTCACTTCCATCTACTTCAAAATAAGCTCACTGAATTGAACTGAATATAGAATTTAGGCCAAAGGCCAAGCACTGGGACCTATGACGTCATTCACCACTGACACGAAAAATGACAGTATAAAGGTCAGAAAGGTGTAACAGGAAGAAAACCTCAAAGCAGTTGCACTATAAATCAACTGTTAGGAAAGGGTGGAAAGTAAGGTGGAAGAAAGAGAATATGAAAGGAGGTACAGTAAAAGGAACGAAAGGGGTTGCAGCTAGGAGCCGAAGGCAAGCTGCAAAGAACCTTAAGAAATGCCTACAGTGCACCACATGAGGTGCACAGACGGCACTACTCCCCTACGGGGAAAAAATAACCTTTTCATCTCGTAAGTTTTTTGATGACTTACTCCAGTTTAAAAGTTGGAATTTATCCAGTATTACATTCATGAATTGTCAGCCGTCTCGTTTACCAATCAAATTATTCCTTCGTATTTATTATTCATGGCCCCCCAAATACAATCCACTTTATATATTAACTTATAATAACGCCATAACCTGAATTTATGAGAACTAGAAACATTACATTCATTCTGAATTCCCTACTGACTGATATTTTTAAGATGGACTAACATAAAATACCTTGAAAATTATTCTGATAAACCAACTACCAAGACTTTTCTAGCCATTTTCTTCTTGATTTCTGTATCATTCACTAAAAACTTGCCAAAGAGAACAAGGGACAAGACCACAGACAATCATCCAGGCACACACAGACACACACACACACATATATATATATATATATATATATATATATATATATATATATATATATATATTAGTTATATATATATATATATATGTCACACATAACCACAGGTGAAAAATAAGACCTGACTGGGTTTGACTTTATTTTCAAGTCATTGACGAAAATGGCTTGAAAATAAAGTCGAAACCGGTCAGACCTACACCCGTTTCTTATTTTTCACCTGTGGTTATGTGTGATAAATGAATCACGTACAAAAGTGATATATAATATATATATATATGTATATATATATATATATATATATATATATATATATATATATATATATATATATATGTGTGTGTGTGTGTGTGTGTGTGTGTATACACGTGTGTGCGCATGCGTGGGAAAAGAAAAAGTTATGTAAACTCCTGGGATAACCTTGGAAGGCCCGATAAATAATAGTCCGGATTCGCATTGTAGAATAAAAGTTTTCCATTAGAGACAATTGTTTACGGAAAGGAAAAAAAATATATATATGGCAGTTCCTCTCCGGTGTGTAGGAGGAAGGATTTAGGATGGAGATTCATTTCCTACGAGTAAGACGTAGGATATAATATTAGACATCGAAAGAAAACAAAATGAATCCATGCCCATGTCACTGGTCTGAGTAAACATTCTCAAAATTGGAAAACTGCAAATGGTCTGAAATAACTTCATGGCAAGTAACTCCAGAATGATGAAAATGTGAGGGATGGATAACGAACAGGTTTTAGTGAAGAGAGAGAGAGAGAGAGAGAGAGAGAGAGAGAGAGAGAGAGAGAGAGAGAGAGAGAGAGAGAGAGAGATTTTCAAAAATGGAAACTGCAAATGATTTAAAATCACTTCATATACAGGTGAGGTCAAGCGGATGAAAAAGTGAGAGATAAAAAATTAGCTTTAGTGGAATGACAGAGAGAGAGAGAGAGAGAGAGAGAGAGAGAGAGAGAGAGAGAGAGAGAGAGAGAGAAGTGGCCGTTGAGGAAAACGTGAACAACAGCTCTGACAAACAAACGAGGGTCTCTCAGACAAAGGCCTCCCTCTTCCCGAATGTCGAGGTTGGCAAAAATTGTGAGGAAAAACCTATTTCTGTTTTTCTCATTCTCTTCTCTTAGTTTTGCTGTCTGACCTAAGGGGCGCTCTGGAATGGGAATATTCCATGGCAATTCTAGGAACACGGAAGTTGAGTCTTCCGAGGAATCACTGACAGGTAGGAGCAATATCACAGATGAAGAAAGACTAGTAGGCCTACGTACTAACTGTTCCTTTTGATAAAATATCTTAATCTTTGGTAAACAAAATTGAATATTACTGACACCACAAATATAGTGAGAGTTCCCGTCAAACTTTCATTTACAAATTGAATGTTTCACGCACGAATTTATAAACTTTTTTTTTTTTTTTTTTTTTTTTTTTAGAGAATCTACAAAACTCGAAATTTCGGATGAAGATCATATGAACTCCATTGTTTCCTTTCTGTGGTTTTGGATAGTGAGCTCGTTAACGTTGGCTTAGAGTCTGCCATCGACGTAAATAAGCTCAAGGGATGGAGAATACAAATTATCAAGCTTGTTCAAGCATCGTATTAATAAGCAAAGAGCCGGTGGCCAAGGGAAAGTTGTTAACGGACAAATCACATTAAAGCTAAGTAACTATTTTGTCTCCGACTGTAAGAAAGGTTGTTACAGAATGTAATGTTAGACCAGAACCATTAGTATAAGAAGGGTTACAGAATGTAAAGTTACAGAAATTAGTATAAGAAGTTAGATGTTAGACTAGAACCATTTGTATAACTTGAAAAAATAGGTCGTCCTCTTATGCAGAGGGATGGTTTCTAACTAGAACCAAAGACTGGTATAGGATTAGATCTGTGGTATACAAATATGAACAGGTCACCTCACAGCTCACACACATACATACCCGCATGAAAACACGTACATAAACACACGTATACGTACATATACAAAGCACATGGCATAATAATTCAGAGGCATGCAGAGCATATTTTATGAGACCTAAACCAAAATGAATCTGAGCAAGCCCTCAACAAAGAGAAGTAGCGACAGATACCGGTACGAGAGAGAGAGAGAGAGAGAGAGAGAGAGAGAGAGAGAGAGAGAGAGAGAGAGAGAGAGAGAGAGAGAGAGAGAGAGAGAGCGCCCATAAAAGGAAAGAAATTAATTTTGTGAGAGATGCGACCCAAGCTTAGAGTTATGAATACTCTTTGCATCAGTATAATTAAAATTTGTGCGCCTGTGGACGAGGGGGGGCGTCTTCCGTGCCGATGCATCTCTTGTGAGGTGGGACTTTCAACCCCGCTTACCTGCTGCTGTTCTCTCTCTCTCTCTCTCAAAAAAAAAAAAAAAAAAAAAAAGGAGATACTCGTCGAAAGTATCTCCTATTCTTGGTGGTCCTGTGTTTGTTCGTGGTTAAGTGTGACTGGAATTGGGGAATATACATTGAGGGTCCATTATCAACCTTGAGTACACGCGTGCTTATACTTACTATTTGCTACCTAAGTATTGGTTTCATCAAGGCCAAGAGAAAGAGAAGGTCTGCTCACTTCCCCCCAAATCCCCCATGTGGGCGGAGCTTTGTCTACCTCCTTATTGCGTCAGCCGATGAATTGCCGTAATGAGCAGGTACCTCTGAGATACGTCATCGCCTACGTAGTTACCCCAGGTGGGGAGGCGACTCCACCCAATAGGGTAGACGTTGTCTCTCTTGGCCATGGGTTTCATATTGGTCTCTGAATATGTGGCGTTCGTTTTGCAGGTAAGAAAGTCCCATAATTACATTATCTTTTCTGAGGTTATTTCAAACGTCCCCGGATTCTCATTCTTTTCGTTATGGACGATCTTTCGATAACGTATGATTCCAACTCCCTGAAGATAAAACAAAAAGTCTCGATAATATATTGCTCCAATTTGCTTAAAAAAAAAAAGACAAAACTGAAAAACGCGCATGTTTGTAGGCAATCCTCTTTTTAATAGATTTTGAAATTGCATCTCTCGTTTAATCACTTTCATCAATCTGAAAAAAAAATTTTAACGCGTTGTGATTTATTTCCTGTCCTGAAAAATGCAGTTTTCATTACCTGCAAAGCGCTTCTAACTTACGAAGCATATTACTTTTTGCCATTTCTATCCATTTGTTAATTTATTAACTTTTATTTTCTTATTTAACAAGTGGGATCTCTTCTTTCTGTATTTCCCTTTACCTCCTCTTACTTCTTCCTAATGAACGCCATAATATTCTTTGGAAGCTTGAATTTCAAGTCAATGGCCCCTGTGGTGGGATTATTCTATATGAATAAGTTTCATCTTCTTCCTAATAATAATAATAATAATAATAATAATAATAATAATAATAATAATAATAATAATAATAATAATAATAATAATAATTCATGTAGTCAAAGTATCTTTATAGCTGTTCTTGATAAATGATATACGAGGAAATAAATATTTTCTTCTTGGGTACTTATTTCATTGTCATACGAGGGTACTAAAAATTAAATTTTTGTCTTCCAGTACTTTTAAATAACCCGAGGGTACCGTTGAACGAAGGAGCGTGCTGCGTAACATTTCAAGAAAGATATAAAAGAAAATAACAAACAGCAGAATAAAAAAGGTAAGAAATCACATAAAAAACGGGTTGTATACTCGTTATTCCCTGCAATGAAAGCAATACGCGGTTGTACCATTTAGTGACTAATATTGAGTTGTATCCGTCAGAAACGTGAAGAAAATAACCGTTACTCATTAACAATATCCTTACGGAGGGCAAGAAACCTCCCCCATTAACCCACCCCCAACAACCGTCATTTGGCCACAATCTTTCCCGGCAGAAAACACGTTCATGAACCATCACGCTTCAGGGCCCTGGCTAGAAATGAACCTCTGCCTCTGCCCAGGTTGCTTTCCCAGTAATGTTTGTCAAAGAGTATTTTTTTTTATTTTCCCTCTCACATTTGTCTGGAAAACGAGGGTGGGGGACTCACTTAGAGTACATTCACTCGCTGGCTTTTCTTAGGATGAGAGTGTTTCCGAGTTCAGAGTTGCTGCAGAAGTTTCATCGGAGCGAGAGTGTCTCGTCGAAAAATGGGGTCAAATCACTTTGACTAAATCCACGTACGGTGAGATTTACCGTTGGGACATGTGCACAAATGAGGGCCTAAACTCACGGATTTCCTTATTAAAACGAGAGAGAGAGAGAGAGAGAGAGAGAGAGAGAGAGAGAGAGAGAGAGAGAGAGAGAGAGAGAGAGAGAGTTATAACTTGAAAAAGTTACTTGAACATCTAGTTCCCTTTGCACAACAAGGAATGTGACCCTGATGAAAAACAAGACTTGAGAGAGAGAGAGAGAGAGAGAGAGAGAGAATCATTTTCACAAAACCCCCTCGGCATATAACTCAGAGAAAGGTTTCCGATGTCCCAATTCCAGAAAGGTTTCCGATGTCCCAATTCCAGTCTTGATATTGTTATCTTAATGACTGTTAATTGACGTATAGAAAGACAGTTTAACAGCTGCTAAATCTTACGAAATTAACACGGTATCACACATTCAAATTATTAATGGTTTATATTCATACGAACAAAAGTAAAACTTAAATAAAAAAAAAAAAAAAAAATGCTTCTAAGTTTCTTCGAACTTCGGGGCATTCCAGTTTTCTGTACAGCTGCTACAGCGTATAATCAAGTCCACCAATAATATATCTATCTTTCGGTGGTCTCGGCATAATGTTGTATGAGCGGCGGCCCATGAATCTTTAACCACGGCCCGATGGTGGTCTGTCCTACATAGTTGCCTGACGCACGATTATGGCTAACTTTAATCTTAGATAAAATAAAATACTGCTGAGGCTAGAGGACTGCAATTTGGTATGTTTGATGACTGGAGGGTGGATGATCAACATACCAATTTGCAGCCCTCTAGCCTCAGTAGATTATAAGATCTGAGGGCCGACAGAATAAAGTGCGGACGGACAGACAAAGCCGGCACAATGGTTTTCTTTTCAGAAAACTAAAAATGAATATACAGGTGATCAAAATTTTTTTTTCATTCCTAACCTTTTTTCGCTTAAAAAAAATCTGATTAATCTCAAAAGTTACTTTGTCTCCAGACCACTCATCTCGAATTGGTCAGAAGGAGAGTATATATATAATGATTAATGATTCTACCTGGAGCTCATTTATTCCCTGATAATCTAAATGATGCCAAAAAAAATGATATCTTGTAACTATATATATAAATGTGCATATATATATATCTTGTAATATATATATATATATATATATATATATATATATATATATATATATATATATATATATATATATATATATATATATATATATATATATATATAAAAGCTTATAAAATGTGTATATGTATATATATATATGTATACTATATATATATATATATATATATATATATATATATATATATACATATATATATATATATATATATATATATATATATATATATATATAAATATATATGGATGGAGAGAAAGAGAGAGAGAGAGAGAGAGAGAGAGAGAGAGAGAGAGAGAGAGAGAGAGAGAGAAGACATGAAAGACAGATAGCAATATACATAACTACTAATTAACTAGGATGTTATGTTCATTAGGACTCTAAAATTAACTTCGATGTCCAGTGTACAGTACAATCTCTACACTCACATCTTTGCTCCATCAATAGGTACAGTGAACGCCTCAACCTAGAATAACATCTAACTTCCAGTTATGAGTTCCTCTCTTCTTCCTCCATTTCCAGCCAAGAATTTTCGTAGGCAAAGCAAAAACATGGTTTGGAAGGAGAGGGAGTTACGAGCACCCTAATCTCACGTGTCATCAGCCGGTCCATTTCGGGGAACACCTCTGTGATTTGGGGGCCCGTTGTAATTTGGAACATTTGCATTTTGTTTTCGGAATGTTTATCCAGATTCTGCGAGATAGAGGCGGGACTGTCCGTATCCCGTGTCCCTTAGGAAAAAAAAAAAAAAAAAAAAAAAAAAAAAAAAAGTAAAAATTGCGTCGAAGTTTCTTCGGCGCAATCGAGTTTTCTGTACTCAAGGTCGCCGAAAATAGATCTATCTTTCGGTGGTCTCGGTATAATGCTGTATATATGAGCCGCGGCCCACGAAACTTTAACCACGGGCCGGTGGCTTATATCATTGCCAGACGCACGATTATGGCTAACTTTATCCTTCAATAAAATAAAAACTACTGAGGCTAGAGGGCTGCAATTTGGTATGTTTGATGATTGGAGGGTGGATGAACAACACACCAAATTGCAGTCCTCTAGCCTCAGTAGTTCTTAAGATCTGAGGGCGGAAAGAAAAAGTGCGGACAGAAAAAAGTGCAGACGGACAGACAAAGCCGGTACAATAGTTTTCTTTTACAGAAAACTAAAAACTGGTTTGCAGAGACTTCTCTACAGTTTTTCAGAGTCGACGCAGCTACAAAAATTTAGGAAATGGTCAGTTTTTAAGTAACAGAAATATGCTGTATACAGAGTGAGTAATGAATGTTATTGTTAAATGAAATAACAAGGCAAATGACAACCACGTGCTTAATCAATATATTATCATTAACACCTACAACGAAAATTTATAGTCATCACTGCACTGATTTCTTATTAACCATATGCCTTAGAAAAGGTCAGTTATTATTATTATTATTATTATTATTATTATTGAATCCGAACTAGTAAAACCTGTATGCACCATCAAGCTTATTAAATATTATCTGTAATTAAGATACCATGCAGTATTAACATAAGCACGATAATGTCCGTTATCTCTATTATTTTAAAAACAGGTATTATTTAACAATATCATGCCTTAAATTCCAACTTGAAATGTTAAAACAGAAATCGACGCTAGACTCTGCAACTCTGTAGGTCTTGCAAAACTGTTTTATTTGGATGAATATTGAACTGATGATGCAATACACTAATAAAATATTGACATTTCCACATATGAAACATATTTCGATTATTTGTCATAAAGAATGCCTTTCCAAATTAGTTTCGAAATGCGACAGCGGTCGGAAAAGAACGATGGTGAACTGGCTGTCATTTAGAATTTGGTCATTTTCATATGATATAAACGAATAATGTCAAATAAAAATTTTGATTATAGAGTAAGTTTAAAAAGGTTAGGATTCATTATTTCGAAATTGTTTTACAGAAATCAAAGGTTCAAAATAAAAAAAAAAATAATTGAATTTGATTTTCTGTATAACTGAAATGTCTCATAATGATATGCGATACATTGTTCTGGTTCAGTGTATGTATCCTACTATGTATCATCCCAGATGCATGTGAAAATATATTCAAGGCATTATTTTTTGTTAATTTGCATTTGAAATTAACTGAATTATGTTAAAATTTTTCATATCACTCCATTTTTTGGTCCTTTCATGTACAGTTTCATCAGTGAATGGATGCATAAGAGTAATTACCCCTCATTATTTGCTCTCTCAATAATGAATAATTACTTAAATATGTGCAAACCCCGTCAACAGAGGAAAAGAATCATTTTGAAACTGAAAATTTTTGGCATTATTGCCATAAAGATATTAATAAATTAAAACATGATTTTTCGATTGTGATCGATTAGTTTGCAGGAGGAAGACTTTTACTAAAAGAAAACGCAGATGATAGAAGCTAAATTTGCTAAAGAGGGTAAACCCTTTTTTCAAACTAAAGGCGCGCATTTCATGTACATTCAGTAAAATTATACCAAAACTAATTATCTGAAAGGTAGAGCACAAAGCGAGAATAAATGATAAACTTCCAACAAACAGGAAACACAAGAAAGGATTGATACATTCTAGTTGAGTTAAATGAATTGAATACAGAATTTAGGCCAAAGGCCAAGCACTGGGACCAATGACGTCATTCAGCGCTGAAACGGGAATTGACAGTAAAAGGTTTGGAAGGTGTAACAGGAGGAAAACCTCGCAGTTGCACTATGAATCAATTGTTAGAAGAAGGTGGAAAGTAAGATGGAAGAAAGAGAATATGAAAGGAAGTACAGTAAAAGGAACAAAGGAGGTTGAGCTAGGAGCCGAAGGCGCTCTGCAAAGAACAAGTTTCCACGAGGAAAGGGTAATTTTTGTATAATTTCTCTACAAGAAGTATACAAAAATGACTCAACAAAGCATTTTTTATGGAAAAAGTATGAATAATAAGTATTTTCACGTAATATACCAGGTAAGTAAAGCGAAGAAAATAACATTAAAAGAATGCAATTCTTTTAAAAACTGCGAGCCTGAGAGAGTGGGGAAATCCACGGTATGAGTGACACTTAAACTTTAGGGAAAATGCATTCACCGCAGCAACTCGGTTACACTTTCATCACCGCGCATGCGCAGCCTCGATCTTTAACCGAGATTTCCGACGGGAAATCTCACAATCGAGTTGCTTTTAAGCTAAAAAGAACGCTGAAGAATATTCATGTTTGGAATTCTGACAAGAATAAAAAAAATGAAAAAACTGTGAGATTAAACCTCTGGCGAGGAATTCAGCTCTCCTCTCTCTCTCTCTCTCTCTCTCTCTCTCTCTCACACACACACACACACACACACAGATTTACGTAACAGCTAAATGATGATAACAACAATATTAAGGAAAGAGCAGACTAGCATAGGTTATACCATATTTTGAGATCAACATCCTGTGAAAATATCGAAGAGACAAAACAGTAAAGAAAGGTTTTTCTTCTTGTGAAAAGTTCTGTCAGTTAATGGCAAGGGCACCGTGATAAAGTTTGGGCGGTAGTACTAGTCCCACCAAGGAGATAAAGTTTGGGCTCACTCGTTCATTTCTTGATTTGGTTCTTAGTAACTTGGAGTGCTAAACTAAATATAAGTCAATGGATTTATGTGACTAAGTTTAATGTTTTTAAACTTCAATTTAATACAATTTTTCATATATATACAATATGTATGTGTATATATATATATATATATATATATATATATATATATGTATACTGTATGTATATGCATATACATATTGTATATATGTTTGTGTGTATGTGGGTATATATGTATGTATGTATATCGTGTGTGTGATCAGATTTGAATGCTATATCACTACGAGAATAATGATCAAATCAAATTGAGTTAATTCCACTGATTAGGACACGCCCGACAGTGCTGTGCTTTTCTCAATTGTGACTTACACAATTAGGAACTAATCTCCTTAATAGGGACCCAGAATACAACGCGAACTCCTAATTCCGTATCATACCCACGTATTTACTGGTTTAGGCTCTGCTAGCTTAATGATCTGACTTGTTGCACTCTGTAGTAACGTACAACTTGTTCGTGTATTCCCTCGTACTTCCTTATCGATTATTATTATTATTAAATTATTACATCAGTAATAACAACAGCATTTCTAACCGTCACATCATTAGTAACAACAGCAGCATTTATTATTATTATTACATCAGTAATAACAACAGCATTTCTAACCGTCACAACATCAGTAACAGCAGCATTTATTATTATTATTACATCAGTAATAACAACAGCATTTCTAACCGTCACATCATCAGTAACAACAGCAGCATTTATTATTATTATTACATCAGTAATAACAACAGCATTTCTAACCGTCACAACGTCAGTAACAACAGCAGCATTCCGACCCGTACAACACCAGTTATAACGACAGCAGTAATGATTATGATAATGATAATCACTAATACAAAGCCCCTAGAATTTTTCTACAGCGACATAACGCAATCCTGAACTTCATAATAAATGAGAAGCATGACTAAACCGCAATCCTGAAATCGCAAGATGCCATTAAATGAGTAACACACGTATTAATAATAATAATAATAATAATAATAATAATAATAATAATAATAATCACGACGCTCTGTATGACTGCAGATTAATTTTGGCCGGAACTGAATAATTTAAGATATTACCGAAAGCATGACTTGACAATATAAACATCATATAGGCCTACATTAATTACAACCAACGAAAAAATCAAAGCCCATGTATTGGTTTTTACATATGCCCATGTTTAAAAAAAAAACAATAAAAAAGGCTGATTTATCATAACTAAAATGACAAGATGTGTCTGTCAAAAATTCCCTTCAGTTTTTCAACACGCAGTGCCGCTACTGTGGCTGAATTGGGAACCACAGCCATGGCATGCGAGCAACTTAAGCAGTCTAACAACACGCCTCTCTCCCTCGGTACAGAATGTTCGTAAATAATGTTGCATTCCACAAAACCAGTTAGCTGAAAACTACAGTGGTTTTATATTATCTACTCACATTATCACTCCTTCAAGGGGTTAGTCTAGAGGTCTGATGAAATCTTGCCATACTCTTGAGTGCACTTTCCGCAAAGTCCCATTTGGTTCAAGCATAGGCGTTCACTGCAATAATAATAATAATAATAATAATAATAATAATTTTTGCCAGTTTTTAGCAACTAATTGTCATATCTAAATCACTATCTGAATCTTATAACAAGCTTCTTAATAAATGCAGCCTTTGGTAAATGAAAACTTGTTCTAGTCTAAAATGGGGGTGATGCCCTTATGGCCCTTAACCTCTACCTCCTGCTGATATCCGTGGTATACCAAAGTCCATTATGCCTTTTTAACACGCACCACTTCTCAATATTGACTGCTCTTACATTCCCATCATGTGCCTCATCAATGTCGAGCTTCAAATTAGCCACCAAGAGTTTAGCCATCTTCAGAATCTAAAATATTTACCCGCCATGGAGCGTTACGTAACCTGAAAGCTCCAGTTAGGCTAACCCACGTTGTGGAGCTCTGGTCCATACTATTCGTTTCAATACAACGGGAAAATATTTATATTTTAGACAGAGAGAGAATGTCTCCTCTAATGGGAGGTGGTGGCCCCAGAGGACAACAAGGCAACGGTCACTGCCGCATCCAAACTTTAAACTTGACAAAGCGGGAATTGTTGACAGCCTTTCCTCCTGCAACGACCACAAGTAATACTACGTAACATATGGTCTCTTTGCAAAGCTAATACTCACCCGTACAGATACTTCGTACTACCACATTTCCGTTCCCCTACATCTCTCGATAATAGCAATATACAGTAGATGAGGATTAATTAGCAACTGGCAGCCCAAGCCAATTAGTCGGTGCGGACGCTCATCGAGTCCTTACTTCTTTAGAGATCTGGCCAGTCTTTTAAAAATACACCACCACAGTCGGAAATCGCTTCTCTAGACAATATGACGAGCACCACCATCTTTTGAGCAAAAAATTGGCTTTGTATTATAAGTTTGGATTGTTTAGAATGCCATACAATCCCCTTTAAGAGTACAATATCTCCGAATTGCTTAAATTCAGTTTGACGTACGCCTGATGCTACATGAAAAACTTTGGAACAAATTCATCGTCCTCACAACGCCCAGAAGAGCTTTGTTTTGGGGAAGGCGGGGTGGAGAGAGGGAAGGGGCTGCATTCACAATTCACGGTAAAATGTAACTAACCCTGGTTTTCGTCCTCATGAATTTATTGATTGATATTTATTTTAGGTACATTTTAATGAGGCTTCATTACATCTCGATCAGGAAAACGGCTAGGCTTACGTCAGTTAGTATTGTTTCCCTGATATCCGCTGGCATTCTTAAACCCTTTAGGACTGCTCTAGTAGTGTTGTATCTTATGCAAAAACTAAGAATTTATTACCTAATCGGAAAGTGTCTGGGAAATAGTTTTGACAGGACAAACATGAAGTGATAGACTGGCCTAATAACGCCTGCAGTTGCCGCATTCCTCTAAATACTGCGAAACCGACCTTCGTAGTTCGAAAAAAAATTATTAAATTTCTCTGTCTTGCCACTTTTGAGTAAATTTTGTAGTCATTGCTCACTTCGAAAAAGCGTGTTTATATATATGTATACATATTCAAAGGCCAAAAATTTTCTAAGGTCTGGCTAACTGCTTTGAGATTAGTCTAGGCTCTAGACCGATAAGAATACGTAAGGTAGCAGTGACTCAGTGAGAACCACGATTAATGGAGTACTTTATTAATCCTGGTAAGAACGCCGAGTCCTTTGGGCCAAAAGCATCTTGGCGTAACCATGACAGACAAAGGAAGGCAAAACTCTCCTTCCTATATCAGATCCCAATTATTGCTTGGGACCCTGAGCCACCACTTCCAATTGCCGACCCCAATTATCCTGATTAATGGGTCTATTTTGGTGAGCTCGTAATTGGATAGTAATTGGAAACCCAATTCCCGACCATAGACCCCCAAAAAAACTTTTCTCTCTCTCTCTCTCTCTCTCTCTCTCTCTCTCTCTCTCTCTCTTTATCGTCAAACCCCTCCACTCAGCTAGACAAGGGTAGACTCGACACCCATAAACAAACGGGTTTGGCTCTCTACCTAAATTATCCCGGCGTCAGATAGAGAAATAAAAAAAGATAAAAACAAAAAATGGGTCTAGAACTTCTGTGAAGTATCGCAGGGGATTCTGGCGTAATTTCTAGGGTCGATTGTAATCTAAACTTGTGTTGGCTGCGATGCCGAGTCTTGTTTTCCAGTTCCTTCTCTCCTTTTATTGATTGCTGGCCGTAACCGGCTAGCCCGGGGAAAAAAAAAATATAATGCTGATATTTATGGAGGTAGGAGAGAGTCTCTCTCTCTCTCTCTCTCTCTCTCTCTCTCTCTCTCTCTCTCTCTGACTGCCTGTCACTTAGATACAATTATCTATAGATGCAGGAGCGACGGGTATCAAACTGCTGTAATTTGTTGCAATTTGAAAGAGAAATCGATGTAACGGAAAAAAAAAAATTAAAAGAAATTCCTGAGAGAGAGAGAGAGAGAGACTATAACTAAGACACATAACTGAAGCTTTTATTTTTATAAAGCCAAATTACCGCTTACACACTTAATAATAATAATAGGTTTTAGAAGAACCTTAAAGTTAATGCAGAGACAAGTAATATTAAAATCCCAGTATGTGAAGAACAATTTTCACATCTCATATCGTTTTCCTTCAACTGATCTCAGATTCACAGAAAAACGAAGTGGCGTAGATACGAATTTAAAACGGAACGGGAAAATAAAATCTAGCCAAAAACAGACTCTGGGTCCTTACTTATTTCAGTCAACCTTATTTTGAATATGACATTATACGCAAGAAAATTTTCATTATTAGTTATTATTATTATTATTATTATTATTATTATTATTATTATTATTATTATTATTATTATTATTATTATTTGAGAGAACCCTATTCATATGGAACAAGCCCACCACAGGGGCCATTGACCTGAAATTCAACCTTGCAAAGAATATGGCGTTCATTAGCATGAAGCAACAGAAGGTAAAAAGAAAATACAGAAAGAAGAGATGTTATAAAAAAAAGTGAAAAAACTAATAAATAAATAGATAAAAATGTAAATAAATTACTAAAAATAAAAGGAGAATTGTATTACGGCAGTCTGTAAGGTTTAGAAAACTAATGGAAATGTCTTAATTAACGTAATTTAATGTGTATACTGGAATTTTTTTTTTTTTTTGTAAAAAATGTTATAAGAAAAAGTCCACTGTAATATTTTCCACCGAAGTTGATTAATACTCCCATCGAATTTGTGGGATTGTCTACTGCACGAAAAGGTACAGGCGAGAAATATCGGAGTCATTTGTCTATAACGAGAAGCTTTGTCAGCTCTCTCTCTCTCTCTCTCTCTCTCTCTCTCTCTCTCTCTCTCTCTCTCTCTCTCTCTCTCTCTCGTACGAACGTTAAAGTGGCTGTTTCTTCTAACGTTCGTCTCCTCTCGTTCATAAGTAGAGAAAGTGTAGTAATATTTAACTTACTTTTTTTTCTCTATCTATCTATCTATCTATCTATCTATCTGTCTGTCTGTCTATTTATCTAGCTATCTGTCGATTTATCTAGCTATTTATCTATTTATCTATCTATCTGTCTATTTATTTAGCTATCTATCTATCTATCTATTTACTTATATATCTATTTATCTATTCATCTGTCGATTTATCTAGCTATCTATCTATCTATCTATTTATTTAGCTATCTATCTATCTATCTATTTACTTATATATATCTATCTATCTATCTATCTATCTATCTATCTATCTATTTATTTAGCTATCTATCTATCTATCTATTTACTTATATATCTATTTATCTATTCATCTGTCTATCTATCTATCTCTCTTTATCTTTATCTGTCTATCTATCTATCTGTTTATCTAGTTATCTATCTGTCTATCTATCTATTTATTATTTGTGTCGTTCTTGTACCAAGATGGGTGAACCATGTATCGGCGAAGATATATTAAATTGCTAAACCATTGCATTTTTTTTCATCAAAGATTGTTCAACTGTCTGTCTGTCCATTTGTTTCTAGTTTTGCCTTTTTTTCGCATAAACCAAAAAAAAAAAAAATTCAAACATAACTATGTATAAATATAGTTAACAAACAGAGATACCAGTCTTCAAGCCACACATCAGTTTCAACATGGCCGACAAATCCCAATTTGCATGCAAAGTGATACAGGGCCTTGGATATCGCATGGACCAGAGGTACAGTAAAGACAAGATGGCAACAATAGATAACTGGTAAAAAAAAAAAAAAATCAGGAAGGAGATGAAGAGAGAAGGGAAGAACGTACTAAGTACTCAAGTTTAAATAATGATGTTAAACGAAGCTAAAGAAAGATGAGAGATAATATCTACAATAAAAGGGGGTAATGATGAGAAATTGGGACAGTGGGCTGGACGATGGCAAATATAAATGCTAAATTTATATCATCACCGTTACACATACACAGACACACACACACACACAAAGATTGATTCACATATCAGGTTGAAATGGCTGGAGTCTGAGCGGCAAACGAATTGAATTGAATATAGAATTTAGGCCAAAGGCCAAGCACTGGGACCTATAAGGTTATTCAGCACTGAAACAGAAATTGACATTAAAATGTTTGAAAGGTGTGACGGGAGAAAACCCTCACAGTTACACTATAAATCAATTGCTTGGAGAGGGTGGAAAGTAAGATGGAAGAGAGAGAATATGAAAGGAGGTACAGTAAAAAGGAACGAAAGGAGTCGCAGCTAGGGGCCGAAGGCACGCTGCAAAGAGCCTTAAGTAATGCTTACAGTGCACGAGCGGCAGACGAAGGCACCTCCATTGAACCCGCTAAAGTAATTTGAATATAATAGACACGTATCCTATAGATGGATATTTGGAAGCAATGATGACCTGTAATACTGGATTTCAATAAATGTTAAATTTTAATCCCTGCTATATGAAATTGTATCTGTTTATATTCGTCGTTTTATCCATTTGAAATATTAAATGAAAAAGGGCATTTTTTGGAATAATAAAAGAAAGTCAAATACGCACACGACACTTTATTCCCTCTTGAATGAAACGAGTTATAATAATATCATATGGCCGAATTATGAAACTGTTGAATTGGCTGTTTTTTTTTTTTTATTACAGAAAATATACACTATTTTACAGTTTTAACAGTATTACAAGTAGAATTTTATCGAAGTTGAATTAAATTTACCAAAAAAAATTTACAATATAATTTTATCCTACCGTTCGGGTTTACATAAAAATTTTTAAATTGCTGCTCGGCCATTTGAGTCTAAACGATTGTTTAACTTGTAATGTTGTTACAGCCAAAGCAAGTCGTTTGAAGAAATTATGCGGATAAATCTGAATGGAACAGTTATTTCCCCAAAAGAGGTTTTTAGAACCCAGGAGTTGGCAGCCCCTGTCTTCCAGCGTAATAACAGTGGCAATGAATTCGATAATGTAAGTAATTTTTCTCACGAGTTTTGCTTGATAATATTGTTGCTTATAAATTGCACATCATGGTGTTTCAGGTAATTTAATATGGATTTTATTATTTAAGCAATTATCAACTAAGTCCTGATTGAAATAACTTGACCGACGCATCGTCTAAGTGCAAGTTTCAAGGAGCGCATTCTTGCTTCTCAGTTGCTTAATCATTTAGATTAAAAATAACTTAATCTACTGACGTGAAAAATAACCTTTGTAAAGCTGGAAGCTGATGCACTGCTCCTGTTGGTTCAGTTCCGTTAAAAGGTTAAACATTCCAGCCAATATTTACAATGTTTCTAAAGAGGAACACATCCAGTAGGCGTTGCCATTTGTTTATTTAGCTGTGGCAAGTTGTTCATGAGCAATAAAAGCATCCGTGGTACTGATAGTGAAGGGCCATAAAGCATATTAAAGTAGGCTAATCTTTTGTTGCAAAACAGTATCGGCATCGTAATATCTGATTAACTGTAATTTTTGGAAAGTGATAATTTGTTCTGCGTTGATCCGCAATTACTTAAATGGATAAAAAGTAGAATTATCAATACTGTCAATGTAAATAAAATTGGATTTAAAACTTCTGTTCAAAAAGTATTCACGAGTCAATATGTTTGTAATTTAAAAACATATTTAGATGGATAGTAAAAATTGTAATGTAGTGAATATACTTTAATTCCTAATTTTATTTATGTAAATGTATTATGATGTATATACAATATTACAAATTGTAAGAATTGTAAACGTATATTTTCTTAATAAAAGGAAAAAAAATTTGTTCAGTGCTAGTTGAGGTTATTTCAAAACAGGAACCACGTGTAAAACAGAACTGTAAAGTAGTATATCATTCGAAATCATTTAGATGTTACAAGATTTTGATACCAGGTTAGTGAAAGTCAGATGGTATAGAAAGTATAACCTCGAACATTGAAAACCCTTTCATGTATACAACTTAGTTGAACCAAGACATCTTTGCATACTATTTGGAATTCCTCTCTTGTAAATATAGAATATTAATTTCTCACCAACACGTAATTCCATATTACCAGTAGTCGAGCGATGATCATTTTAGCATTTTTTTCTTCATGGAATGTAAAGGGAGTGTTAAGTATAATAAGCGGCAAATATCTTACTTTCAATGTTTTTTATTTGTGGAAACGAATAAGAATCACTTCGTTATCTGGTCAGTTATGGAAAGACGCAGTATAAGAATGAATCTTGTAACTTTTATGTAAGATATTTAACTTCAAAGATTATCATATGGGATTACCGAATCCCCCACATAGGACTATTCTACGGTAGTCAGGAACTGAAATAAACGTATACAGCAATCACATAGCCTTGAGAACTGAACTGAACTGAATTGAATATAGAATTTAGGTCAAGGGTCAAGCACTGGGACCTATGAGGTCATTCAGCGCTGAAACGGAAATTGACAGTAAAAGGTCTGAAAGGTGTAACAGGAGGAAAACCTCGCAGTTGCACTATGAATCAATTGTTAGGAGAGGGTGGAGAGTAAGATGGAAGAAAGAAAATATGAAAGGAGGTACAGCAAAAGGAACGAAAGTGGTTGCAGCTAGGGGCCGAAGGTACACTGCAAAGAACCTTAAGTAATGCCTACAGTGCACCACATGAGGTGCACCATAGGCTTGAGAACTCGACTTTATGGTCTTAACTACTTAGAAAATAGTTAATTCACTTTCTTTTTCTTAGTTGTTTACAAGTAGGTTGAAACCTCTATTACTTTACTGGGCACTTCAGGTACTGTTATTTCTAACAGGTTTTAGAAATGACAACATCTGCAAACATTAATAATCCTTTCTTATTTTCAGCGCAGCTGTTCACGCTTTACGGCGGAGGTTCTCCATGTGTAAAAGAGTAAGTGAAATTGATAGATCATCTAATGTACATAATGTATCTCAAGCCAATTTAAGACTGTTAAAGTAATCTAATTGTAATAACTTATTCCTGTTACTCGTGGGCCTGTTTATCAACAGTATGATGTGAATTGTAGGTGGAACCTTATCATAGATATACTACACTTTGGTGGGGCTTTTTTGAGAAGATTTTTTTTATTCTCGTTGGGGAACAGAACACAACAAGAATAAAAAAATCTTCTGAAAGCACTAGTCTCTGGAAGGAGAGAAGGCTATGAGAATTGTGCCTACCACTGTGAATCGTGCCACTTGCAATTTCCTGGTAGATTTGTCTTTAACATACTATACTAGATAAAACTAAGAGTATATACTGCCTTAAAATGTTAGACTGCAGTATCTGCAAAAATACAAAACTGAGAACAATGGTAGATATTGCAGTTTTCCCTTGCCTTACTACTGATTTTGCAGATACTGCAAATGGGACCCCCTAAATAAAGCATTGAAAATTCATTCTGAAACTGCAGTAACTTGTGTATTAGTGTTTCGCGAGCCCAGTAGGTGGCATATCCCAATTTCGAAAATTTTGCAGATACTGCAATTTTCCATTTTAGGGCAGTATTTTATACCAGATCTTCTTATGGCGTAGACTTAGTTAAAATGCCAGCCAAAATCACGCACCTATATATTATAATAATTATTCAGTACAGGAATTATCTATTATTATGAGTTAGGTATTAATCCATTTTGTTGCATGAACCTCTATTGTATCCACCAGAGATTGTGGCGGTTTCTCTTGCGTAACGTATACCAGCGGATTCTTCCGATCCTGCCGTAAGAAAAATCCAACGACCTCGCTTGCCAACAGTAGTCAAGGTCATCGCCTGTCCTCCATCTCCATTTCCTCTATAAACGAGTTCTCGACTGACCAGCAGACAGTATTTCACGAACCGGACGAGAGACGAGATCATTCAACGGCTACCGAACGCCCATCGACGACTGAATGTCCCGGAACAAATTCACAACTGAACGGAAACATTTTCCAGAAGAAGAATTCCAGGCAAATACGACGTTTACAGTTCCGGAACAAATCGCCGGAAACAGGACAGAGGTGAGAGTTTTGTGGATTATGTTGGTTTAATGTATGGAGGAAGTTATCGTTAATGTTTTTGTTTTTATTAGATGCCTTTATTAAATTGCTGGTTGATAGGACGTGCTGGTGTTATAAGTAACCTTTCAAGGATGGAAAGATATAAAGGTATAACTCATCCCATAGTGTGTAACTGCTCCAGTTTCCATAAAAGATATAAATGTGCATCACAGAAGAAATGAAAGCAAATTCATCAGAGCATTACTTTTAAACATTGCGTTTAATATAAAGTTCTATGTATGAAAACCTCTACATCAGTATGATTATTATAATAGTTATCATTCTCTTAAAATCTATATTCACATTTTTTCATCGTTTTTACAATAGACTTTGTTTATACCTCTGAATTTACCGACCAACAGGAGTGAAAGCATTTGCATTTAATATAAAATTCTATATATGAAAACAATCTCTAGATCGACATGATTATCATAATAGCCGTTGCTATCATTCCCTTAAAGTATATATTTTAATATTTTCCCCACCGTTCTTACAATAAACTTTGTTTATATCTGTTTATATCTCCGAATTTACCAATCGACAGGAGTGAAAGCATTTCCAGAAGTTCCCTACTGCTCACCCGCACGAGATCCATCGGGTCACTGGGCACCTCCATGTTAGAAAGTAATTATTTCTCAGCTGCCCCTGGAATCTCCCTCAAAAGTGACGGGTCTCCACACGACCAGAGTAACCTGCCTGTACAGAAAACTGGTCCATGTCCACCGCAGGGTTCCTTTTCCTCTTTCGTCAGCTCCTTCGTCTGTAGTAATTCCGGAGAAGGAGTTGGGGGATGGTCAACGAGTGTCGTGTCGTCACCTTTATGCATTGTTTCGTCCACTCCCGTTAAAACGAAGTGATTAGAACAAAGTGGAATAATAACTAGATTTCATCGTCTATCTTGTCAGTTCTCTCAGGAGTTAGTTTTCAAAAGCACCTCAACGTTAAATACACAGAGGGCCGTGGTTTTCGTGAGCTATAGCCTGTGAATTCTGCCAGGAGTTAGTTTTCAAAAGCTCCTCAACGTTAAATAGGCACGGGGCTTTGATTTCCACTGTGCTAGATCTAAGGACGATAAAACACAATTCATGTCGTTTTTGTTGATCAGTTTTGCTTTCACGTCACTGTTATATATATTATGCAACATCAGCTAGGTCATTTTATATCTGACTACACATTTAATGTTATGGTCTATATGTAAGCGTTCCAATCAACATCACAATTCATAACGTTTTTAAAGATCAGTTTTGCTTTCACGCCACTGTTATATATCAGGCAAAATCAGATAGGTCAATATTTATCCCATTATACATTTGATGTTATGGTCTATCCGGCCTATACTCAAGCGTTCCCATAAACATACATCACCGTTCAATTATCCTGAATATTCACAACAATTTTCCAGTACTTGTCATTGGCGTTCTATTTTTGACTGACCTGCGATAACCACAGATCGCTCCGGGAATAGACGTACGTCATTATCAATGCGTCAGTTTCAGTAATTGTTCAGGAAAATGGTTTCATTCGTCCATACCTCAATCGGCACTGATTATTTCCTAGCGGTCTGTAATCAAGGGCGTAATTGAAATGTATATAGCTCTATGATGAATATGTTATTTTGATAAAGGCTAGTCAGTCTCGTCTCAGTTGCAAATCGGACTCGAATCGTCTGCTATTTAGAGGCATTTGATCTTTCAGTGTGGATTTTAGAATTTGATGTATGGATAGAAAGCGTATTAGCGCAGGAAATAAATGCAGCGATGATATATGATGAGGTCTTTTTAACCTAATGTGTGATTCTAAAACCTGTGATTAATCTAAAGTGTAGACTAAAACAATAGTCAAATATAATAAGTAACAGTTTTCATTGAACTGAATTGAACTGAATATAGAACTTAGGCCAAAGGCCAAGCACTGGGGCCTATGAGGTCATTCAGCTTTGAAACGGAAATTAACAGTAAAAAGGTTTGAAAGGAGTAACAGGAGGAAAACCTCGCAGTTGCACTATGAATCAATTGTTAGAAGAGGGTTGAAGAAAGTAAGATAGAAGAAAGGGAATATGAAAGGAGGTACAGTAAAAGGAACGAAAGGAGTTGCAGCTAGGGCCGAAGGCAGGATGCAAAGAACTCCAGGAATGCCTACAATGCACTGCAAGAGGTGCACTGACGGCTCTGTAACCCTGCCCCCGCCTATGGGGAACAGAGTTTTCATGTTGAAAGCTAACTATTGTGAAAAATTAAAACGTCTCTTTTTCTATTGGCCTCTTAAATATATAAGTATGGCGTTACATATTTAATGGTATTTCAACTATCTAATCTGAAGGTTTTACCATATAGGTCTTTTAACGGTTGTTCATACGTAACCGTAACCAGTGACTACAACATTTACCACTTTACGCTAGCTCTCTCAAGTGAATACGATAAACACGCTAGTGGCTAATCATTTGTTTTTTTTACCTATAAGCTCAGGCCAGATGTCTACAGGCCCCAGTATACTGCGCTTGTATCTGAGGTGAACAGTGCTGTAGTAAAGAAAAGGTTTTTTTATATACCATACGAGGCAATATCTTTTATGTTGAAAAGGTGTTCTATCATATCTTTTGACAAATCGGTCATGGATGAACATTCTGAAAAGTAAGTGGATATGCCAGTAATTTATATCGTATATATTGCTTAACGGTAGCCAGGAAAAAATGTGTACTGTTAAAACAATTGATTTTAAAATATTTTCTGCCAACTGGCATTATGCTACCGTCTGGAACAGTCTGGAACAGGCACAATGTTCTATAATTTGAAGCAAAACTAAATTAATGAAAACAGCAAAGCAGAAATAAATGAAAGCATTTTCAGTCAGTTGCCATTTTCCCAAAACCCAACCTAGATGTTCTCGGCTCCCACCGAGCGTGTTGTTCATTGTTTTTGAAACGCCCAAAAAAAAAAAAAAAAAAAAAAACTGATAGAGAAACAGCTCCAAATCACTTAGTTTTCCAAAGAATTTTTTTCGGTTAACATTCTTGCAAAACACTTTACTTTAGTCATCTGAGTTTGGTCAGAAGTTTTCCATCACAAGCTGTCAAGATACTGGATTAAAATTTGAAGTACTTCTATTGGTTCACCTCCAATAGAAGAATGATAATTACTGGTGGAATCTATTATTGTAAACTTTAAGAAATGACAAAATTTAGAGAAACTATTTGCAAAGGACTTCTTAAATGAGGCAAAAAGATGAATTAATAAACGCAGATAAACCGTAGGTGACAAAAATAAATTCTAACCTTTCAACACAAAGCCTCGCGTATAGCGCATCGTATTTCTTTAGTTATAACGGGTTCACTGATGTGAATACTATCCAGTTCGTCCCCGTAGGAGGGTAGTGCCGCCAGTGTACCTCATGCGGTGCACTGTAGGCATTACTTAAGGTTCTTTACAGCGTCCCTTCGGCCACTAGCTGCAACCACTTTCGTTCATTTTACTGTACCTCCTTTCATATTCTCTCTCTTCCATCTTACTTTCCACCCTCTCCTAACAATTGATTCATAGTGCAACTGCGAGGTTTTCCTCCTGTTACACCTTTCAAACATTCTTTATTGTCAATTTCCGTTTCAGCGCTGAATGACCTCATAGGTCTCAGCGCTTGGCTTTGGCCTAGATTCTATATTCGATTCAGTCTTACTTCTTCTCGGCTATCTTGTTTCGTCAGTTCTACAAAAAAACACTCCAGATAATCTTATTTTCTCTATTACTTCGCAGGTTATGTTCGTGTCTCGACAATGCACTGACTAGTAATACAACGTACTATTTTATAAATATAGAGAAATAGCTAAATACATTACAGTATATTAACGGCAAAAAAAGATAGAAAATTTTATTTTAACATAACCATCCTGTTTTTTTGCAGTTGACGGGATTTTTTTTTATCTATTTATATTTATAAAATTAATATTTAAATCTAAATAATCCAAATTTTAAGGCGCTCCATCCAGGAATGATACTGGTGATGGTAATGATAATTGTAATGTTGATGACATGGATAGAACATAAGAATAGCACCACTCAGTATCTGATTTTATTGTCCTGCTGTATACAGTACACACATACACATATATATATATATATATATATATATATATATATATATATATATATAGTGAGGATTGAGAGGGGTTCTATCAACCGGTAGACATCAGGTTAGGGTGAAGGATCATTCCATTATTCCTTTTTCAAGGTACTTTTTTTTGCAGTTTCAGGACTAAAGTCCCACAAGCTATAAAAATAAAGTTAAAAAGTTAAAATAAAAACTCGGACTAAAATTAAGTAAAAAAAAAAAACTTTATACATATTACAAATAATATAAAAGTAAAGTACAAAGGATAATTACCAAAGGTGCTGAAGGCACAGACCAGTGACTATTCGGGCCTGGTTCAGCTTCGACTTAAACTCACGAAATTTTGAGGAAGACTGGGTGTTTAACTGTGGAACTAGTTGTTTAATAAAGAGTGTTTCAAGATGCTAAATATTGTTCGTTAGGAGTTTGGCCTAAAAATTTTAAAATCTTTGTAGTTTATGTCATATTTGCATTTCTTTTGCATGTTCTCGTATACATGAAAATTCAGGATTAGTGGAAACACTCTTTATTAAACAACTAGTTCCACAGTTAAACACCCAGTCTCCTCAACACCTCTGTATCTCTCGTGAGTTTAAGTCGAAGCTGAACCTGGCCCGAATAGTCACTCGGTCTGTGCCTTCAGCAATGGTACTTACTCCTCCCTATCCTTTGTACTTTACTTTATATTATTTGTATATGTATAAAGTTTTTTTTTTTACTTAATTTTAGTCCGAGTTTTTATTTTTAACTTTAACTTTTATTTTTATAGCTTGAAAATGGGACTTTAGTCCTGAAACGTCGCAGCAACAATAAAGTACTTGAAAAGGAATAATGGAATGATCCTTCACCTAATCTGTTGATATATATATATATATATATATATATATATATATATATATATATATATATATATATATATATATATATATATATATATATATATATATATATATATATATATAAACATATACTATGCATATACATATATATTCACACACACACACACACACACACACACACACACACATATATATATATATATATATATATATATATACACACACACACACAGAAAAGAGAGAGAGAGAGAGAGAGAGAGAGAGAGAGTTATAACATGGAAATATTACCTCAACATGCGGCGGCTTTTTTTTTTTTTTTTTTTTTACAACAGGTGAAATGTTACTGATCAAAACCAGACGAGAGAGAGAGAGAGAGAGAGAGAGAGAGAGAGAGAGAGAGAGAGAGAGAGAGAGAGAGAGAGAGTTATAACATGGAAATATTACCTCAACATGCTGTTTCACTTTTACAATAGGTACAGTGTTACTGATCAAAAACCAGACGAGAGAGAGAGAGAGAGAGAGAGAGAGAGAGAGAGAGATAAAGCCACAGCAACAAAACATCACCTAAAACACGCAAATCCCTTTTCACAGAACGTATAATTTTTCAGATCAATAACAGGCCTCGCGTAGACAGATAAACACATGAACGATAATTCATCAGTTTTGACTGCAGTTAACTTTTGTTGTGAACGTTATCTCTGTTTTTTGTTGGTGTTTAAAGCGAATGGATTTAATCGAGGTCCCGATCACATATTCAGGCAAACAATTCCACGAGACTAATGATCTCCGTCAATGCTATTTTTAACCGTACCTGGTATTTTGAAAGGACTGAAACAAAACACCAGTGCTGGTCACGAAATGTCCTCTGGTACAAGTAGCATTCAGCAGCCGCTGTTGATTTCATCCTGATTAAAACGACAAGCAGGGGGTTTCGTGATTTTAATCGCTCCCCGATTGTTGCTGGTGTGCGAGGCTAGGCATTTGATCACCTTAGAGCTGAGCTGTTGTTAACAAATATGTCTGAGAAAAGCTTTTGATGTCAGATTTATCGGATGTTAAAGTTTAACGAGATAATTTCGAGGCAATGTGTGTATACAGTATATATATATATATATATATATATATATATATATATATATATATATATATATATATATATATATTATTATATTTATATATATATGGTATAATGTATATATATACATATATATATATATGTATATATATATATATATATATATATATATATATATATATATATATATATATATATATATATATATATATATATATATATATATATATGCTTGCTTGTGTATGTAGGTTAGATAAGGTAACATATAATGCATAAAAAAAAACAGAACTTCTTAAACACCATGGGAAGACAACAGTACATAAACAAAGCATTTCGCAAATAACCGAAATGCTACACCACTTGAACCTCTCCCCCCTGGGCGAAGGAAGAAGGACCATACAAAATCAATACCCACCGGTTCCTGAGGGGATTACCTGGGAAGATGAGATTGGGTTTGCCATACCTCCATCTGTCCTGCAAGAGAAGACACAGTTAATCCATCAAAGCTGATGGGTAATTAATTGCACCATTTTCAAAGGGACCAGCGCTGGAAATCAATTTTCGTCGAATACCTTCCTTCCTTCCTTCCTCCCTCGACCAGAATAATACTCGCTGCTGCCATTGTGCTCTGTTGCGACAGTTATTCATTGCTCAGAGCGTCGTTCAGGTTTGTGCTTTCCTCCTCTGAACAATGTTATGTTCAGCACTGGTGCGATGAGGTTAATAATCGTATGATTTACTTAGGTTGGTTGCGTCTGAAAATTTATAATACATGCACACACACACACACACACACATATATATATATATATATATATATATATATATATATATATATATATATATATACTGTATATATATGAATAAATATCTATAGCTATATCTGTATATATATATATATATATATATATATATATATATATATATATATATATATATATATATATATATATATATATATATATATATATATATATATATATATATGCTTAAAAATTTAGGAGAAACAGACAGACACAGGGGAGGGGGAGACAGAGACAGACAGACAGCAAGGGGGAACGACAGAGAGACAGACAGACTTGAGAGAGAGAGAGAGAGAGAGAGAGAGAGAGAGAGAGAGAGAGAGAGAGAGAGACTGAGGAAACAATTCGCCCATAGTGGGCCATAGCCAGCGAGCCGATGGCCATGACGTAACCACGAATACTAAAATAACATTTGAAAACCACAGGTCCAGCACGATACGGAGTTACCACCATTTCTAGAGGGGAAAGGAGTACTATATGGCTTTCCATTCGTTCGGGTATTGTCATTTTAAGATAAAGGATTGAGGAAAGGGAAGCCTGGGAAATCTCTTTATGCTGCTCAGGCAAATTGCAAAGCACCTTGGGCTCTCTCTCTCTCTCTCTCTCTCTCTCTCTCTCTCTCTCTTTGCATAGGGGGGGGAAAACTTGCAGAAATATTCCGTTATACCTCGTAAGAATTGCATTTCTATTCTGCAACTCTCATTACATATCTGATAATTGCGAACAAATCTTAAGTCTTTTATATAGTAAATGATTTTTAGTTATATAAATGGATTAATTCATATACAACAGCATAAATCAGACTATAAGTCTTTATATAACGATTAACTTGTAATTAGTTATTCGCAGTAAGATATTAAGATTAATTTTGATGCATCCTTTCTTCCAGTTTCCCAACCACCGGACGAGACAAAAAAAAAAAAAAAATCCTGTATTGTGATGTTCTGTGATAGGTGTGACATTCACCACCGTCCATGTAAATGCTATCTGGCTATTGAATACGACTTCAGTGGGAGAGAGAAGGTGTGTGCGTGTGTGTGTGTGTGTCTTCGTCTCAGGAGACCAAGAACAGAGACAGGAAGAGACGTGGAACGAGAAACACATAACAGAAATCATCGACTCCCAAATTTGATCAACGTAAGTAGAAAAGAATTCTGTCCTAAAATGGAAGACTGCAGTATCTGCAAAAATACAAAACTAAGAAAAATGGTAGATACTCCCTTGCCTTACTAATGATTTTGCAGATACTGCAAATGGGACCCCGCTAAATGCTCGTGGAGAGCATTGAAGAAGAATCATTCTGAAACTGGAGTAACTTGTGTATTAGTGTTTCACGAGCCCATTAGGTGGCATATCTCAATTTCGAAAATTCTGCAGATACTGCAGTTTTGCATTTTAGGACAGACTGATTTCGTGACAACATTTGCTTTAGTTCCGCCAAACACGGCAGATCATTAACAATTAATTACTGAAGTCTTGCTGATGTAAGTTACATCTCATTATGGAAGCGCTGTCTTTCCATAATAGCGCCGTCTTTCCATAATCACTCCAGAACAACAACTAACCAACCCCGTAGGGGGTTAGTGCCGTCAGTGCACCTCATGGGGTGCGCTGTAGGCATTACTTAAGATTCTTTGCAGCGTCCCTTCGGCCTCGAGTTGCAACCCCTTTCATTCCTTTTACTATACCTCCTTTCATATTATCTTTCTTCCATCTTGCTACCCACCTTCCCCTAACAATTATTTCAAAGTACAACTGCGAGGTTTTCCTCCTGTTACACCTTTAAAACCTACCTACTCTCAATTTCCTTTCCAGGGCTAAATGACCTCATAGGTCCCAGTGCTTGGCCTATGGCCTAAGCTCTATATTCCATTCCAACAACTAACCAAAATACGTAGTTGCTGTATTTATTTTAGGACCGACAAGCAGCTGTGATAGAGTCGATAACGGTAGATTTTCTAATTTCTTGATCGCAGTAATCACTGATTTTTGATAAATCATTCTAACATTATTTATGAAAATCGACTTCTTCGACTCATTCAGTAGAAGAAAGCTTTGAATTAAGAGACCTTTGATGGCAGGAATTTGAGTTTTTATTATCTGGACACAGACTCCTCTGAATGTCTATTTCTCTGTTACAGTATCCCTAATGTATCTTTTTATAGTTATTTGTTTTATTCATGAATGATAGCAAAGGGCTAACCGGTTTATTAAAACAGAATTTTAATTCTGAATGTTTCAACAGCAAGGTGGAAAAATTTGGATGACGACTTTCTGTGTAACCTCTGTTCTCTTCTAATTATAATTAAAAGCGTTATTGCTGTTAATATCAATAACTTTCAAGCTCACAAAGTGGCTAAACAACCTCGCACCATCAGCAAACTTGATATCCCTTACCGTTCCCCGAGAAATATTATCGATCCAGTGGCCAAATGGAAGTCTTGCTCCTCGCACAAGTAATGGAGATTGCCTTTGTTTATTAAATAAGCCAAATGGCAATGGCAAGTCTCACTTGGAATTCCCATTGCCTAATTGAATTTGAGTTCCTTTCCCTTATTAAACAGAGCTGTTTCTGGCGGGCAATTGCCCTCATTTGACCTCTGTTTTCGGCACCGTTTTTTCCGCGGTGAACTTTGTCTCCGCAAATAACTACATGAAATGGTGAATGATAATGAGACGGTGAGCAAAATGAACAAGTAAAAAACGCGCCGAAGTTTCTTCGGCGCAGTCGAGTTTTCTGTACAGCGTATGATCAAGGCCACCGAAAATAGATCTATCTGTCGGTGGTCCCGGTATGATGCTGTATGAGCCGCGACCCATGAAACTTTAACTACTGCCCGGTGGTGGCACATCCTATATCGTTGCCAGAAGCACGATAGTGTCTACCTTTAACCTTAAATAAAATCAAAACTACTGAGGCTAGAGGGCTGCAATTTGGTATGTTTGATGATTGGAGGGTCGATGATCAACATACCAAGCTGCAGCCCTCTAGCCTCAGTAGTTTTTATTTTATTTATGGTTGAAGTTAGACATAATCGTACTTCTGGCAACGATGTTTTTAAGATCTGAGGGCGGACAGAAAAAGTGAGGACTGACAGACAAAGCCTGCACAATAGTTTTCTTTTACAAAAATTGAAAAATGGCTTTGTAGCGAAATGAGAAAAGTTGTTCTCCGAGCAACAGCATCTCTGGAAAAAAAGTAATAAGTGACTAGAAACAGCAGTCAGTTTGTTTCTTCATTAGCATAAAGTAGTTCTTTAAAAAAAAAAAAAGTGCCTACATGAAGTCCGCTACAAAATGACAGTCGTTGACAGTTCAGAGAACACTGAAATACGAGTTTTTGTTGTCTTGTGCGAAAGTTTGACGCTGATCATGAAGCACATTTCTTGGAAAGACATCATGTCGATTATGTAAGAAACCATCACACGAAACTAAAGACTGCAATGTGATTTTGTAGAAAATCGGGCATTTTGTTTATTTATTTATTTATTTATTATTATTATTATTATTATTATTATTATTATTATTATTATTATTATTATTATTATTATTATTATTATTATTATTTACAAGAAAGATCC
>NC_089742.1:50939270-50946770 GCF_040412425.1 Macrobrachium rosenbergii
GGGCACTATGTGAATGAGAGAGAAAGTGTTTATATAAGTTTGTGTATGTGTTATGTTGACAAACAACACGATAATCTTACCAAAGGCGAGAAAAATGCTTCCAAGGAATTCTCTGAGGTCCATTATTTGCCACTACAGTAATTTAAGATGCGTGAAAGCATTAGCTTGCAGTGAGTGAAATAACGCTCTGGGAAAAGCACATCTGGAGGTGAGCCAATGCATTAGAAATTTTTCGGACTTGCAGTGTGTCTCCTGTATTCGCGTATATATTTTATTCGTTATCTCTCTCTCTCTCTCTCTCTCTCTCTCTCTCTCTCTCTCTCTCTCTCTCTTACGTGCTGGGGTCAATACCTGAGAACGTTTTTAATAAGAGCAACAGGTGTTAATTTCACATCAATGCATATTTATGCAGGTTCGTATTTCATCCCCGAACCAGTGTTTATTTGGCTAGAATGTAAAAACTCACCAAATAAACAGAGTTGCAATTATTTTTATCGAATTTTCAAAGGGTTATTTGTTATGCAATTTTATAGCGTATATCCTTAAGACATAAGGATAGCAAGTAGTCATCTTGTGCTATCTTAAGACAATCATAAGAGCGAAGAACCTTCCAACACTTGGATATATTTATGAAATAATGCCGCGAAATATAGAATTCTCTGTATCTGGAAGAAATGTTAGTTTCTCTTTCAGCTCTAAAGACGTCCTTTGATAAAGAAGCATTGCGTTTTTCCCCCCATGTGATGAAGAAGCAACCCCCTTAGGGGGGTTGTGGCGTCAGTGCACCCTACACGGTGCACCGTAGGCATTGCTTTAGGTTCTTTGCAGCGTCCTTTCGGCCCCTAGCTGCAACCCCTTCCATTCCTTTTACTATACCTCCATTTATATTCTCATTCTTCCATCTTACTTTCCACCCCCTCTTTACAATTGTTTCAACATTATTTTCAGCGCTGAATGACCTTATAGGTCCCAGTGCTTGGCCTGTGGCCTAAATTTTATATTCAATTCAATTTAGTTCGATAAAGAAGCATAGCTATCCTTACTCCTGAATCTGCATGACAACAGGGTAAGGTATTCCAGTGAACTCTCATTATTGCAATTACTCCCCATAGGGGGATAGTGTCATCAGTGCACCTTATGCGGTGTACTGTAGGCATTACTTAAGGCATTACTTGGTTCCTAGCTGCAACCCTTTGGTCATTTTACTGTACCTCCTTTCATATTCTCTTTCTTCCATCTCACTTTCCACTCTCTCCTAACAATTGATTCATAGTGCAACTGCGAGGTTTTCCTCCTGTTGTACCTTTCAAACCTTTTACTGTCATTTCCGTTTCAGCGCTGAATGACCTCATTGGTCCCAGTGCTTGGCCTTTGGCCTAAATTCTACATTCAATTCAATTCACTTACAATAACTGTTGGACGCTGTCAAATATTCCAGCGAAATTCAACCAAACGGACACTCCACAAAACGAAGGTTTGTCCCACAATTATACTGTATCAACGATGAAAAGAACTTACCTGCCACCGAAATTGCTTGGCTACAGATTTCACGATACCTTTGCCGCACTCAGCGACGAGGTAGGGTAAGACCCTCGTCAGAATGGGACACTTTAGGTCGTATTGGGTCGTACTGGGGTAATTTAGGTCGAGGGAATATTTACAGAAATCGCCAATAGAGGTCAGTTTGAAGGGTGTATCAGAGTCATCTGCCATTTTGTAAGATCATAGGTCAGGATTGGTTATGATAAGAGGTATTGGTTTTTTTAAAGATCTAACACAATCGTTCATCACTCACGTAGAATGACGACACCCTATCATTCTTTTTATGGCTTTTTACGCACATAGAGAAAAAGGACTGATTATTACTCGAACCATTTCAGAGAGGTTACATCGACATGCAGGTGTGCTCAGCTCACTTTTAATTTGTTTAGAGCTCTGTGCAGGAAATAGTTCCTAATTAATTCAAGCGGGGTGAATACAATTAACGGATGCAGTTTATTGCAAAACTGGAAAGTTATCTGATGTTCATACAATACATTTTAGATATGTGTTCGCATATAATTTTCACGTAACACATTATGTTTACAGGGCTCTTTTTATTTATTTTCTTTTGGTAAATGTTTATTTCGGCTAATATCTATCGGTGAAACGTCATTTTGAGAGAAAATAGTCCCAATAAATATTGATTATGATATTATCTAGCAAGACAGATACTTCCAAGATTATGACACCATAAGTATACAATCATTGACTCGATAAAATTTGTAAATAGTGAAAAAAAGATTTGTAAGATAAATGAGTAATTTCAATTCAGTTAAACAATTCATGTATGATTATCAATATACCACACCAATTAATCATAGGCCTGTTGACTTTGTCAATAACACCTTTTCTGTCTTAGGTTTCAGTAATTACAATCCACATGCAGAGATCTTTCTGTATTTCCCTTTACCATCTCTTACTTCCCAATAAGCACCAAATTCTGTGGAAGCTTGAATTTCGAGTCAATGGCCCCTGTGGTGGGCTTCTTGTTCCATATGAATAGGGTTCATCTCCTGAATAATAATAATAATAATAATAATAATAATAATAATAATAATAATAATAATAATAATAATAATAATAAAAATAATAATAATAATAATAATAATAATAATATGGTTTTATTGAATATTATTGCTGCTTCAGCTGCATTTATTTTGTAGAAGACTTTCTCTATTTTCTGTTTTCCTTATTGCAGCTGAAGCAGCAATAATATTCAATAAAACCTATTTAAAAGAGGGTCTGCTGCCAAATAATAATAATAATAATAATAATAATAATAATAATAATAATAATAATAATAATAATAATAATAATAATAATAGTGAAGAAATCCACAGTGGTGTAGATGTAAATATATATTTTAGAAAGATATAAAAAAGTGAGAGCTTTCGAGAACCCGCTCGATTCTCCTCATCAGTCTGATCGAGACTGAGAAGGAGAATCGAGTGGGTTCTCGAAGGTTCTCTTTTTTTGTATGTATTTTTCTAAAATATATATTTACATCTACACCACTGTGGATTTCTTCATCATTTCAGTGACTCGTGGTATCTTGACATTTTTATTAATAATAATAATAATAATAATAATAATAATAATAATAATAATAATAATAATAATATAAGAAGCAAGAAGACCGTCTTTGAGGCAAGTTTTGTGGAATAAAAGTGGCTGCATTATGCGAAATGATTTTATACTGAGTTTTCTCAATTCTTCTAATAATTCGCTTTTCCTGCACTTCAGTATTAGTCAATAATTGGTCAATGTTTCTATTTCGATGGACAAAACAGAATAATAATAATAATAATAATAATAATAATAATAATAATAATAATAATAATAATAATACCAAGAAATAAGGGTTTCAGGCATACCATCACCATGTAATGGCATGCAACTTCAAATCAGGATTAAAAAAAACGAAGAACGACAAATTCCTGGAGAAGTTGTCAGTATTTTCATCTTCAAGCAAAGTTTTTTAAAAGGAATTTTTTAGTGTATTATATATGTGGGTGTTGTGGATTTTTTTCTTTCGGGGGGGCGGAGTGAGTTTGGTGACTTGCATTTCACAAATTCAAGGACTGTATATTCATTCAGGGAAACTCTGGTCCAAATGGTATTATAAACCATAAATACAACCAGGTTTATTTGATGGATAAGACCATAATTATTTGGTTGTAAAACAGGAATAATCGAAAATTAATTTCTTTGTGTACATAATTTTCCTTTCACAATCTAATTAAGTACAGTGGAGGCAATTACCTCTATACGTAATTTTGGTATGAAAAATTCCTTTGTGAATTTCTGTGTACCACGTAAATATTTTTAGCTTGCATTTTATAACAATGAAATTAAGAATAGACGAGCTAATTATGAATACTAATATGCGGTCGGCAGCAATTTTTATTTTGTGAAAAACTGATAAAATGAAGAAAAAATTAGTGCATAAAAAAAAATCCAGAATGCAATACACCAGTAATGTAATATATGAACTGCATGCAATGAGGAAGCATTCGCGAACTAATTACTCTCATTTCTTTTGCAACCAAACTCCGCAGAAATCTGAAAGCTTGTTGAGATGATTTCCAATAATACTTTTTTTGCTACACGTCTTCAATATTGGTCTATTACTCAAAGCAAAAAAATCAAAAAAAAAAAACAGGGCACCTCCGACTGAAATCCTTGATTAAAGGTAATTACTCAACTCTCTCGCGTGATTACGGAAGCGGCGTTTTCACAAAGAGGTGCAATTCTGACCAATGGGGCTTCAGTTAATCATCTGTAGTGTTGAGGGTAAACTGTTTTCACACGCTCTTTCCAGGTTATAATTATGCTTCCAAAATTCGCGTGATTTAGAGAGATTCGTTGTTAGATTATTGATCTTACTGGTATAGACACACACACACACACACACTCTCTCTCTCTCTCTCTAGCTATACGTTTGAACACGAAATCATCTAATTTAGGGAGAATCTTTGTTAGATTAATGATCTCTCTCTCTCTCTCTCTCTCTCTCTCTCTCTCTCTCTCTCTCTCTCTCTCTCTCTCTCTCTCTCTCTCTCTCTCCCCAGCTATACGTTTTTAACATTCACTCGTCTCATTTAGGGAGAATCTTTGTTAAATTACTGATCTTACTGATATCATAGTCTCTCTCTCTCTCTCTCTCTCTCTCTCTCTCTCTCTCTCTCTCTCTCTCTCTCTCTCTCTCTCTCTCTCTCTCGGCCACACAAAACGACGCACAGGTAAATCCTCTTATTTTACATGGTGTATGCCGCATAAATCATTCATTTCTTGGTCAAAACCACCCTTAGCCTTTATTTATTGAGCAAGGTTCTCCGTCAGAACTACGTTTTTGCCGCTTTCATTTTTTAAGATATTATTTTATTCTTTTCATTCTCTGTCCTTATTCGGTTCATTGTGGTTTTGAATGAGATATTCGACATTTATCGCCCTTTCACCATTGCTGAACGTTCGTCTTTTTACCCAGAATTCTGCCCTAAAATGGAAAACTGCAGAGTCTGCAAAATTTTCGAAACTGAAATATGCCTTCTAGCCTATTGGGCTCGTGAAACACTAATACACAAGTTACTGCAGTTTCAGAATGATTCTTCAATGCTTTCCACGTGTATTTAGGGGGTCCCAATTTGCAGTATCTGCAAAATCAGTAGTAAGGCAAGGGAAAACTGCAGTATCTACCATTTTTCTCAGCTTTGTATTTTTGCAGATACTGCTGTAGAGGAGAATTGTTCATACCTTCTTTATATTTGCAGTCTTTAAAATGAATGTGTTAGTCTGGCCTTTGTAAGTATTGCATATATCTTTTGTCATAATAATGAAATGTTTATATCATGGTTAATTATGAAATTAACTTTTTGGTATAAATAAACAGACTTTCAAATTTTTATGGTGCAGATGTACTTCCTCTAAGCTCTTTTTTGGTTTAATTTATCACTGTCCCTAATTATATCGTCATGTTATTGTATCGGTATTAAATCCGTTCTAATCAAAATTTGAACATTCTTAATATAAGGGCTTGTATATTTTTGTCTCTGTATGTTATGTTTTTTACATAATTTTTACTTAGTTTTTCTTCAGCCATACTACCATACGGGAAGCTTCTGAAAGATCTCTGTCTAAAACGAAATAAAAAAAAATATTCCCATAAAGATGATTAAGTTATCATAGAAAGACAAAATAAGACATTTCTATGTAAGGGAAGCGATTTGAATAGGAAATGTTAATGCGTTCTTTTAGATTTGAAATGACGACAGGATAAAAACAGGAAGGATACATGTACCTTGCTAAATCTTAAGATTTAAAGGACCGTGATAGTAAAGTGCAAACATCTGTTTGGCAGAGTCCCAGCTTTCGTTATGTGTTAAGATGCTCAAATCAGTTTTTTAAGTATCGAACTGATCAGTTTTGATAAGTATTGTACAGATCAGTTTTTATAAGTATCGTACAAATCAGTTTTTATAAGTATCGTGCACATCAGTTTTTTGTTAAGTATTGTACAGATCGGTAATAAGTTCGCACAGATCAGTTTTACAAGTATCGTACAGATCAGTTTTTATAAGTGCCATACAGATCGATTTTATAAGTATCGCAGTCAGTTTTTTAAAAGTATCGTACAGACCAGTTTTTATAAGTATCGCACAGATCAGTTTTTTTGTACACATCAGTTTTTATTGTACAGATCGGTAATAAGTTCGCACAGATCAGTTTTACAAGTATCGTACAGATCAGTTTTTATAAGTGCCATACAGATCGATTTTTATAAGTATCGCACAGTCAGTTTTTAAAAGTATCGTACAGACCAGTTTTTATAAGTATCGTACACATCAGCTTTTATAAGTATCGTGCACATCAGCTGAATAAGAACCGCACATGACAGGAAAAATTGGCGTTTCAGCATTTGTGAAAGGTTTGGATAGCTGACAGACTCGCGTGGAAGCAGCTGCGGCTGAAGGCTTCAGAAGAAAGTTGGTTCAAGATAAAGCGAAAAAGAAATTACTTTTATCACACACAGAGAGAGAGAGAGAGAGAGAGAGAGAGAGAGAGAGAGAGAGAGAGAGAGAGAGAGTTGTTCTCTTGAATATTTTATCTTCCTTTTTGGGAAAAAACTTGAGTCTCGTGGTTGTCGATGAAAGAATTATTTTCGCATTTTCTTCGCTACGAAATCATATATACGAGAATATTGCTTTCTGATGATTACAAGGCACAGGAAATGTAACGGAAGAAATATTTGATATATACCATGCACATATTTGCTTTTCGTTGCTTGTATGCATGTAAATATGAGTATATTTGCGTGCATCATCCAGATTTTCAAATATATTTTGTGGATTTTTTTATGATGTAGAACACATTAAGAAACACTTCTGTATGTTATGCACCATAGGCATTTCTGACCGCAGTGACTATAGTACTTTGATCAAACAGGAATATGGCGTCCCGGTTCCAATAATATCATGAGTTAAAACTTTGGAGAACTATTTAAATCGATTAACCAACGTAAAGTTTGAACAAGTTTTTTTCTATTTCTCATCAAAATTGTTTTTACTCTTTGTCTTTTATCCCTACGCAATGTTGGTGAACGAGGAACTGACTTAAAAAGTGCAATTTATCTGGAAAGGGCACATCCCATGGAAGATGGTAAGCCCTGGGGAGTCTTCAAAAAGAGATATTATCTCACACGAAGTTGGGTTTTCCCCCCAACAGACGGGGTGAAGCGAATTCGCCTAAAAAAAACAGGAGACTGTTATTTCCCCCGAGACAAGATGAGCAGGCGACAAAATGTAATATTAAAGGAATGCCGATTCGGCTCCAGATGACGAATTTTACAGTTGATATTGAAACGTTTCATTTTTTGGAGCTATTACCAAGGGTCCTTTTATTCTTATTCTCACGCAAAAGGAATTATTTTTTATTCCCGCACTACCTTGTATTCTTATTATT
>NC_089742.1:50949270-51026770 GCF_040412425.1 Macrobrachium rosenbergii
ATGATATGAAATGTAACGACCTCATTTCAAGATGTGCATTTACAGCAAAATAAAAAGGCAATAAAAATATATGAGCTGATTACGGCTTGATATATTTCATTTGTACCTACGCCTTTCGGCTGCTAAGAAAAACTGCAGTTGAGTCGAAATTAATCTCTGTTCATTTCCCGGAATTATGATGAAAACGTGGAGTCATTTTGCTGATAATTAATTTTTGCTTGAAATACACAATGAAATAATTAAATTTGTTCTCTCTCTCTCTCTCTCTCTCTCTCTCTCTCTCTTCTCTCTCGTCTTTATAAGGTAAACTTGGACGTCAGCCATTGTCCATGGCGATTGTAAATTGTTCAAACATTATACCAGCAAGTACATTCAGATTCAGAACAGCCGCACTGTTTTTGTTCACACAAATGAAGTATGACACAAGATGGTTTGCATAATAAAATATATTATACTTGGTTGCCCGACATATGCTGCAGCTTCAATAAGACATTTTTAAATAGTCATAATTGATAATAATTGTATAATTGATATATAATAACTGAACTGCATCAAACCATTTCCGTAAACAACTAAGATTTTGACAGTTACTAATTCTATATTGATCGTTCCTTACAGCTACTGATATAATATTTCTTTAAAAATGGCTTTAAATGTGTGTATTGGCTCTGGCCAGATGGCTCAGAATTAGGCTGTTAAATCAAAGAAACATGTTTTAACATTTTACAGCTGAAGGACTGTATAGCCTAAGGTATTATGTTTTAATATGTATGTAAGCTTTAAACAGATGGCTTCAGAATTAGGCTGTTAAATCAAAGAAACATTTTTTAACATTTTACAGCTGAAATTAATAGCCTGAGAGATTTTATTTTAATGTGTATGTAAGCTGTGGCAGATGGCTTAGAATTAGGTTGTCAAATAAATTTTTTTTTTTTAACATTTTACAGCTGCAGGAATGGATAGCCTAAGAGATTATGCTTTAATATGTATGTAAGCTCTAGACAGGTGGCTTCAGAATTAGGCTGTTAAATAAAGGAAATTTTTTTACATTTTCAGCTGCAGGAATGGATAGCCTAAGAGACTGTGAGCCTGCACTACAAATAACAAGCCACCGTCTCTGGAGAACAAAGGTAAATATCCCCAGTTTAACTGTAGTTTGCAAAACCATATGAAAGTTAGGAAGTTGGTACAAGAATAATTAGAAATAGCAAAGGAATAATCAGTATTCATTATGTCAGTCATAATTATTATCATTATTATTATTATTATTATTATTATTATTATTATTATTATTATTAGAATATATTAGTATTATTGAATATACTGTAGTTTTTATATTATTATTATTATTATTATTATTATTATTATTATTATTATTATTATTATTATTATTATTATTATTATTATTATTATTATTACCGAGCCCTGGTTTCAAGAGAAAATTCAACGGCGCCTCTTGAAGGATATTGCACATACGAATATGATAATATGGTAATATATTTCCGAGGGCATGACAGTATGAAAAATATTCTTAGAGTAGGTGTGGTAATGAGGTCATATTTCTTTTCACTGGCGACACGACGGTTTGTACACCGACAATTCAGAACTTTTTTATTTTAATTGTTGGTAAGCCTTTACTTGAAGTAAGTGTTAGATAAATGTGTTTTTCTTTTTACATATATATATATATATATATATATATATATATATATATATATATATATATATATATATATATATATATATATATATATATATATATATATATATATATATATATATATATATAAAAATGTACTGATTATTTTGCCATTCCATTTCCCTTCTCAAGTCTCGTTAAGGAAAGTGAAACGAGTTTTACTAAACACAACGCCTACATAATCTGTATTTATATCTGTTGTTTCAAGAAACAATACTGTATGCATCTAATCTAAGTACTGAATCTCGCCCATCGGTAAAAGTCTTCGGCAAACTGCCGTAAGCCATAAATCACTTTGCTTTCCTAATAAATTTCCGTGGTTCATTTTTCATTTTTGAAAAAGGGCCAGGAAAACTTTTCCCGCCCTAAATCGTGGAAGGAAGATAAATAGATAATCCTTAATGAGAAATAGATTTCAACGCTTTCTCCAGGAAATAACAATTGACAGCAAAACATCCATTTTTAATTAATGAATGCATTTTTCATTAACTTTACACTAGTCGAATCTTTATCTCTGGGTATTGGTCAGATCTTTATCTGTAGGTATTGGTCAGATCTTTATCTCTAGGTATTGGTCAAATCTTTATCTGTAGGCACTGGTCAAATATTTATCTCTAGGTACTGGTCAGATCTTTATCTGTAGGTATTGGTAAAATCTTTATCTGTAGGTATTGGTCAAATCTTTATCTCTAGGTATTGGTTAAATCTTTATCTCTAGGTATTGGTCAAATCTTTATCTGTAGGTATTGGTCAAATCTTTATCTCTAGGTATTGGTCAGATCTTTATCTGTAGGTATTGGTCAACTCTTTATCTGTAGGTATTGGTCAAATCTTTATCTCTAGGTATTGGTTAAATCTTTATCTCTAGGTATTGGTCAAATCTTTATCTCTAGGTATTGGTCCAAACTTTATCTCTAGGTATTGGTCAAATCTTCATCTCTAGGTATTGGTCAAATCTTTATCTGTAGGTATTGGTCAAATCTTTATCTTAGGTACTGGTCAAAATTGTGTCTCTAGGTATCGGTCAGATCTTTATCTCTAGGTATTGGTCAAATCTTTATCTGTAGGTATTGGTCAAATCTTTATCTCTAGGTACTGGTCAAATCTTTATCTCTAGGTATTGGGCAAATCTCTATCTCTAGGTACTGGTCAGATCTTTATCTCTAGGTATTGGTCAAATCTTTATCTGTAGGTATTGGTCAAATCTTTATCTCTAGGTACTGGTCAGATCTTTATCTGTAGGTATTGGTCAACTCTTTATCTGTAGGTATTGGTCAAATCTTTATCTCTAGGTATTGGTTAAATCTTTATCTGTAGGTATTGGTCAGATCTTTATCTCTAGGTATTGGTCCAAACTTTATCTCTAGGTATTGGTCAAATCTTCATCTCTAGGTATTGGTCAAATCTTTATCTGTAGGTATTGGTCAAATCTTTATCTGTAGGTACTGGTCAAAATTGTGTCTCTAGGTATCGGTCAGATCTTTATCTCTAGGTATTGGTCAAATCTTTATCTGTAGGTATTGGTCAAATCTTTATCTCTAGGTACTGGTCAAATCTTTATCTCTAGGTATTGGGCAAATCTTTATCTCTAGGTACTGGTCAGATCTTTATCTCTAGGTATTGGTCAACTCTTTATCTCTAGGTACTGGTCAGATCTTTATCTCTAGGTATTGGTCACCTCTTTATCTCTAGGTATTGGTCCAAACTTTATCTCTAGGTATTGGGCAAATCTCTATCTCTAGGTATTGGTCAAATATTTATCTCTAGGTATTGGGCAAATTTCTATCTCTAGGTACTGGTCAGATCTTTATCTCTAGGTATTGGTCACCTCTATCTCTAGGTATTGGTCAGATCTTTATCTCTAGGTATTGGTCAACTCTTTATCTCTAGGTATTGGTCACCTCTTTATCTCTAGGTATCGGTCAGATCTTTATCTCTAGGTATTGGTCAGATCTTTATCTGTAGGTATTGGTCAAATCTTTATCTCTAGGTACTGGTCAGATCTTTATCTCTAGGTATTGGTCAGATCTTTATCTCTAGGTATTGGTCAAATCTTTATCTCTAGGTATTGGTCAACTCTTTATCTCTAGGTATTGGTCAAATCTTTATCTCTAGGTATTGGTCAAATCTTTATCTGTAGGTGTTAGTCAAATCTTTATCTCTAGGTATTGGTCAAATCTTTATCTCTAGGTATTCATATTAAATGAGATCCCAGTAATCAGATGAGGTAGAAAAATTGTGAATTTTTCGGCGAGTAAAATCATATCTTACTAGAGGTATTTATATGTAAACTTTTTACTTATTTATTTCTCTTGCCCCATCCTTAATTAATTTTCTTTATTTTAGCAATGGTAAACAGTGCTCTGAATTCAGAGATATCTCAAATTTGTTTGCTTAGGAATCATTCTGTTTTATTTACTTCCGTTCCGAATGATTTGCTGCAATAACTTGGTTTTCTGTAAAAGATAACTATTGTGCCGGCTTTGTCTGTCCGTCCGCGCAGTTTTTCTGTCCGCCCTCAGATCTTAAAAATTACTGAGGCTAGAGGGCTGCAAATTAGTATGTTGATCATCCACCCTCCAATCATCAAACATACCAAATTGCAGCCCTCTAACCTCAGCAGTTTTTATTTTATTTACGTTTAAAGATAGCCATAATCGTGATTCTGGCAACGATATAGGACAGGCTACCACCGGGCCATGGTTAAAGTTTCATGGGCCACGGCTCACGCAGCATTATAGCGAGACCCCCGAAAGGTGGCCTTGATTATACGCTGTACAGAAAACTCGATTGCACCGAAGAAACTTCGGCGCATTTTTTACTTGTTGATTTATGATATCAAAATGAGTTTTTGGACTTTTAAACAATTTTAAAACACTTGCACACTAAGGATTCATCTGTAACAGCTGTCATCAAATCCCCTGTCGACCACATAGGGTGAATATTATCAAAGTTAATCGTTTTAACATTATATAGAAAGAGAATAAATAAAAAAAAACTAATTCTCCTTACTTTGTTATTTAATTCAAACACATTTATGGTTTCCACTTCATAACAATATTATACGACAACTTCTCGTATTGTTATTGGAAATGTTAGACGAAAATGTTGCGTCATAGCGGAATGGGGAAACAGAACTTAGGACAGAAATGATGTTTTCTCTTTCGTCTTTATTTCTTAATGTTGTTTCTTTACCGAAGCGAGATATTTAGCCCGATTGAAGGGGATGGATGAATCAAGTCTACCACTTGACAGGTGAACAGCAAACGCTTTTTGAAAGGTTATTGGGTTACATTGGTTGTTAGAGGTAATGTTATCTTTCTTGCGGAATAAATAGTCGGTATCTACAAGCTACTGGTTAATCTCTCTCTCTCTCTCTCTCTCTCTCTCTCTCTCTCTCTCTCTCTCTCAAGTCTTGTTTTTGATCAGGAACTTATTCTTTGTTGTGAAAAGCGAACTGGATGTCCGGGCAACATTTTCAAGTTATTACTCTCTCTCTCTCTCTCTCTCTCTCTCTCTCTCTCTCTCTCTCTCTCTCTCTCTCTCTCTCTCTCTGTATGAAAAATGATTGGGTTACCTATATGAAGAAACTTTTTGCCTTCGTAATGAGTTACAGTATATTTCATAATGCTGTAACATTAAAAAATCATTGCTCCGAAAATTGCATTTTTTGGAACAAACCGTTCATCTTGACACCTCGATTCTGAATGAAATGAATGAATATAGTTTTCGTCTCGTACTTTTAACATACATTCGCAGAACATGTTAGAAAAATATAACTGAAATTTATAGAAGAATATTCCATGCCAGTGAACCTGTGAAGTTCTATACTTTTAGCCCACATAATTATTAAAACAAGAATTGTCTTACTGGAGTAATATTCCAGACTAATTCCCAGCCGGTAATATATCAATGCAAACTTGCAACTTTATTGCTTAATTCAACTCATTGCCATAAGTTATAGGGACGAAAGTGCGGGACTTTCTTGGGGTACATATTATAAAGACCTGAAGATCTCTCTCTCTCTCTCTCTCTCTCTCTCTCTCTCTCTCTCTCTCTCTCTCTCTCTCTCTCTCTCTCTCTCTCTCTCTCTCTCTCTCTCAAGTCTTGTTTTTTATCATGAACGTATTCCTCGTGAAAAGGGAACTGGATGTTCGGGGAACATTTTCAAGTTATCTCTCTCTCTCTCTCTCTCTCTCTCTCTCTCTCTCTCTCTCTCTCTCTCTCTCTCTCTCTCTCTCTCTCAAGTCTTGTTTTTGATCAGGATCATATTCCTTGTTGTGAAAAGTGAACTAGATGTTGGGGTAACATTTTCAAGTTATAACTCTCTCTCTCTCTCTCTCTCTCTCTCTCTCTCTCTCTCTCTCTCTCTCTCTCTCTCTCTCTCAGTACAGCAGCAGCCTGTCATCACAAATTATGCCCAAAGTTTTGTGTGCGAGACCATTTACAGAGCTTTTTTTTTAGGGCATTTGTAAATCTAGTCGCCGCCAGAACCTTGTCTTGTTAACGTAACAAGCGGCGAAAAGTTCCACCATGGAAAGTTTCAACACACCATTCCATGACGGAGTAAATTGGTGTGAATCTCCGAAATTGGGATGCATGCGTTTTCTCGGGAACAAAGAAGGCCAGTCGAAGTTTTTCTTTTTTTTTTTTCATCAGACTTTTTATAACTTTTTTTTTCTGCCATATTGTTGCGCTAATGGTCGTCGCTTTCAACAACTTAAAATTTCTTTTCCTAAAAGTGTAAAATATGGTTTGTAAATTAATATTTCATTGTAGTGTTGCCCTAATTTTTTTATTATATTCATCATTTTTTCCTTTTCTATTTTGTATTTTTATAATCATTGCAAATGTAATTTAAAGCCAATGTTGGCACGATAATAATAGACTATTTGTTTTGAGTCAACACTGAACGACAGAAAAAGCAGTTATATGCAATCAAAGTAATGGGTAACGTTTCGATAGACCTTCCGATCATACGACAGTGACGGAGACACTACCATTATACTTGGTTTAAACTGTTTTCATCAACGAGTTGCCTTCATGGGACTTATTAGCCCATGAATACAACTCATTGATGAAAACAGTTGAAACCAAGTATAATAGTAGTATCTCCATTACTGCCCTATAATCGAAAGGTCTATAGAAACATTGCCAATTACTTTTATTACATAAAACTGATTTTTCTGTTGTTCAGAGTTGACTCAAAACAATCAGTCTATTATTACAACGCCAACATTGGCTTTAAATTACAATTGCGTAGGTTGTAAAAATACAAAATCCATGATTTTTTCTTCATGAGGTAATTTCGCCTCCACTGAAAAGAGACGAATTCGTTTCCTTATGAACAGTCTGAGAATTGAGACGTAGTCTCTTGAAAGAACACACTACATCAACCGATAAATATTCTAGACCGACACTGAAAAGCAAAAAAACAAACAAACAAACAAATACATAAACATGTCCAGTCTCGACTGTAATGTATTTCTGTGTTTGTCTACATCCTACCCCGCCTTCGATCCTAACCCCCTTACCCTTTTATTTTTTTTTTTTTATCCTTAGACTCGGAATCGTCTTATTTCGCGAAGATGTTTTTCAGTTCATGCATTTCAATGTTTCATGGTCATACTCGACGGCAATATGTCTTCATAAAAGTCACTTCTATCCAGTTTCGTGAAAGTTTTCCTTTTGCCTGATTTTATTTTTCCCCTTGCCGGGAAATTTATCGTGACCTTACTATTCCTTTTTTATCATAGAAAAGTATTAGGTTTCCTCTCTATGTAGATTGGCATTGGCGTAACAGGCCTTTGGAAGGAGAAAATTTAAGAGAGCGGTTGTCCCACGAGAGTGTCGTTCAAGGCCAAGTCTACTGAGCTTTAAAAATATATATTTTCTCAACAATTTTCTGCCGATTGTTTCCGTTTAGGTTTTATGTTTTTAAACTAGTCTCTCTCTCTCTCTCTCTCTCTCTCTTTCTCTCTCTCTCTCTCTCTCTCTCTCTCTCTCTCTCATAATATATATATATATATATATATATATATATATATATATATATATATATATATAATATATATAAACATTAAGCTACAAATGTCGTTTAATATCCAATTCTCTCTACCTGGCAAATAATATATGTATATATATGCAAACCGTAGGGGAATTATATTTGATAAGAAGTGGTTAGAGCCCATGAGACGACGAACTTCATATCAACTATAACTCCCCCTCCAGTTTAAATATATATATATATATATATATAATATATATATATATATATATATATATATATATATACATATATTATACATACATACATATATACATACATACATATATATATATACATATATATATGTATATATATATATATATATATATATATATATATATATATATATATATATATATATATATATATATATATATCTCTATATATATATATCTCACAACGCACCATCATGACTCTTGAGCAAAGTTTGACATAAATCACCAGGACAAAGTTGTCCAGACATCTCGAGGATTATCGAAGTGTTTTCCAAAGTTCTGAAATTATCTATTTTTGACGTAATGCAAAGCTGATACTTACTTTCTCCACATCCAAATTTTACTCCAAATGTTACTCCCCAGTTAATCTAACTTTGTCGACACATATTTTGATGTTATTTTGTCATTATTTTAGTTCGTCGTGTCCTTGAGCATTTGACGTGGCAGACCTTTTAGTTTTCTGTAAAGAAAACTATTGTGCCAACTTTGTCTGTCCGTCTGCACCTTTTTCTGTCAGCACTTTTTCTGTCCCGCCTCAGATCTTAAAAACTGCTGAAGGGCAGAGAACTGCAAATTGATATGTTGATCAACCCTCAATCATAAAACATACCCAAGTTTGCGGCCCTCTGGCCTCCAGTAGTTTTATTTATCTAAGGTTAAAGTTAGCCATAATAGTGCTTCTGGCATACGATATAGGATAGGCCACCATCGGCAGTGGGTAAAGTTTCATGGGCCGCATCTCACAAAATATTATACCGAGACCACCGAAAGATATATCTATTTTCGGTGGCCTTGATTATACGCTGTAGCGGCTGTACAGTACAGAAAAATCGATGGCGCCGAAGAAACTTCGGCGCATTTTTTACTTGTTTATTGGGTACATATCGTCTTCAATAGATCAGAAGATATAACGATAAATATCAGAGACCATTTACATGATAATTGGAGGGTATAATCACTTCACATTAAAAGCAATTTTTAGAGACGTATGCAGGTTATGTAAACAGGAAGAGAATCATAACTAATTTCACGAATGGTTCTGTGTTTTGCTGTTCTAAGTATTTTCTGATTATTATTGTTTGCCTACTCTCTCTCTTTTTCACAAATTGTCGTCTCTTATTTTAGGGTAAAAGGGTTATCTATTGTCCCGTCAAGGTCAGGTCCTATTTGTTTCCGGAGATATTATGGAGTACAGACCAATTAACAAGTTTCAAAAGTTAGTTGATTAGTGAGCTTATATTATTTACTCGCATTATTTGCGTTCACTATATTCTATCAGTTAATTTCAAAGTCATATTGGATAAGGTATTTTGATTTTCAGTTACTGACTGTTAATTAACACCCATCTTTTTTTCCCGGTTTACATTAGCAATAGATAATATTCAGCCTTTCAGAACTGAAATTTATAAGTCACTTTATATCAGGCGCTTAGAAGTCGTGGCATTAATTAGATAATTGCATCACTGTGAAAAGTTGATAGACGATGTCACAAATTTCTGCTGGTAGGTTAGTTATCTCCAATGTCCCTCGAGCAGAAAGCAAAACATGGCGTGCTTTAGACATACAGGAAAAATGCTGAATAATTACATAGCGGTGAACGCCTAACATGTTTTATATTTTTAGGGCACAATAAAAAAGGCCAACCTAGACTTCAGATTCTATCACGGGTGCAGCTATATTGGCTTTCAAGGAAACCATCAAAAATTGTATGCTCACGTATAGATTATTAAAAACTAAAAATAACTTTATCAGTGTCATACAAGATTTAAAACATCCTTTAATACCCTTTAGGCTTCAGATTCCATCATGGCTGCAGCTATATTGGTTTTCAAGGGAAATGCCAAAAAATTGTATGCTCTCATATAGATTATTAAAAATTAGAATTATCCTTATCACTATCATACAAAATTTAAAACTCCTTTTAATACCCTTGATAATTCTTTCACTAGGATTTCACCATTCACCATGCAAGTCCTTCAATGCATTCCAACAGAACACAAATAAACCGTAGAAATAGACAATAATGGATTAAGATAAACAAGAAATATAACTTGTTACAATAACGCATAAAGGCTAGAATATTTCAAAACGACTGAATTCGAAATGCCTTTAACGAACTGACTGAATGAACTTGACGTCAAGCGAATTACAAAAGATAACAGGCAAAAAAAGCGCCGAAGTTTCTTCGGGACAATCGAGTTTTCTGTACAGCCGCTACAGCGTATAACCAAGGACCCCGAAAATAGATCTATCTTTTGGTCTCGGTATAATGCTATATGATCCGCGGCCCGTGAAACTTTAACCACAGCTCGGTGGTGGCATATCCTGTATCGTTGCCAGATGCACGATTACAGCTAAACTTAACCTTAAATAAAATAAAAACTACTGAGGTTAGAGAGCTGCAATTTGCAGTGTTTGATGATTGGAGGGTGGATGATCAACATACCAATTTGCAGGCTCTAGCCTCAATAGTTTTTAAGATCTGAGGGCGGACAGAAAAAGTGCGGACGGGCAGACAAAGCCGGCATAATAGTTTTCTTTTACAGAAAACTAAAAACTGAAAATTATGAGAGGTAAGACGCCCTGTTAAAACGATAATGAAAACATCTAAAGCAGACGTATAATACATACTTCGCAAGGATTTCAATGATTTTCCGGTCAAATATTATCATATTATTGAAAGAGTATTATCTGTTAATTAAAGACTATGTACGCACCACTAACAAACCTACACAAATATTACACACACACACACACACACACACACACACACATGTACAGTATATATATAAATAAATATATATATATATATATATATATATATATATATATATATATATATATATATTATTATATATATATATATATATATATATATATATATATATATATATATATATATGTAGAATCTACTGATCACTTTTACCAGATACACATGTAATTTTGTAATAGCCACAATGCCCTCTTAACTTCTCGATTCTTCGTGCTTTTTGGATACGCTTGTCACTGCAAAGCCTTAAGATCCTAGTGCAAGAAATATGAGAAATTACGATGTCCGGTAGCAGGAAACGAACCCGGGTTCCATAATCAAAACTAGGTCGTGAACTAGTTTGTGATTATGGAACTATGAAACTCGAGTTCGTTTCCCGCTACCAGGCTATCATATTTCTTGTATTCCTTAAACTTGGATCTTAAGACTATTGTGACAGGCAAGATTCAAATAAGCGCCTTCAAGTTAAGAGGAGAAACACAATATCTTACACACACACACACACACACATATATATATACACATATATATATATATATATATATATATATATATTTATTTATATATATGTATATTCCTTTATTTTCTCCAAAATGATTTAAAAATACTGACGTTATATTTACTAATGATTTTTTCTTACCTAACATATTTCTATGTTTCAGTATTTCTGACAATTAATCACCAGAACTTTATTTTTACAATGCAACAGGATAGAAAATGGAGAATTTTAGTAAAATATTGTCTGCATTTTTAATTACGAGCTCACTCAACGTTGGAAATGTATTCTTTCTTTTTGAGATATGATTGAATCTAAATCATACGAAAAATAATTATTTTATGTAATTCTGTCATCGTATCAAGGGGAGATAGGTTTGATATTTATTAGGATACAAAACTTCCCAGAGAGAGAGAGAGAGAGAGAGAGAGAGAGAGAGAGAGAGAGAGAGATTCTTTTGACTCCGTTTGCACTTATTTGATCAACAATCAACAAGTGAGTTGTAAGATCACAAGATCCACTTTAAAACCGGTTTAAAGAGGACTGGACCTCAAGGGTTTAGGTTCGTGTATTGATTATGCATTAGATTGTGCAAAATCCAATCGACTTTTGCTTGACGATATATAATGTGAAAATCCGATTTTTATAATAATTCTCCTAGTCAGCCGTAAGAAGTGTTCAGATTATTTCATACTTTTTTCTGTGTTTTTCATCAAAGTCGTCCAATTTGAATATGATCAGTTTTGCAACACTGACGATCAAGGGTCTATACTTTGCCTGTTTAACTTAAAAACGTGAAAGCCGTGGAACTAGAATTGCTGACGATAAATGTTTTTTGCTCACTAATTCCGTCTTTCTCAATTCAGTTTTTGAAACTGCAAACTCCCCAGGAATACTCATTTTAAAACCAAAAGCTGTGTGGCGATTGTTACTTCTTCAATATACCTGCAGCTGAAACTTCAGATTTCACCAGTAGATTTTTCAGACCGATAAGCCCAAACAAATATTTCGTTTGTAGAAGAAAGGCTTACGTTATCGCTAAAGCTTTTGGGTCTGAAAGTTAAAACAAAGTTTCAATATGAACCGAAACTCCGAGAAACAAAGACTGCTATATAGAAAATCTAGACAAAATATTAATAGTTTGATGTAAGGGGACATCTTGTTTATACTAAAGCATTTTTGCCATTTGGTGTATTCTTACTTTTTCCGTATTGAAAACCTTGGGAAGTTATTAAACATATACGTGATTATAAAGAAAGGGGTACAAGCGTTTGGATTATTTATTTACCTAAAAATAAATCGAACAAGTAAAAAATGCAATCGAGTTTTCTGTACAGCCGCTACAGCGTAATCAAGGCCACTAAAAATCGATCTATCTTTCGGTGGTCTCGGTATAATGCTGTATGAGCCGCGGCCCATGAATCTTTAACCATGACCCGGTGGTGGCCTGTCCTATATCGTTGCCAGATGCACGAGTATGGCTAACTTTAACCTGAAATGAAAATAAAACTACTGAGGCTAGAGGGCTGCAATTTGGTATATTTGATGATTGGAGGGTGGATAATTAACATACCAATTTGCAGCCCTCTAGCCTCAGCACTTTTTAAGATCTGAGGGAGGACGGATAGACAAAGCCGGCACAATAGTTTTCTTTTACAGAAAACTAAAAATCACAGAATTACCAAATGTTACACAGAAGTAGGCTAGACAAGTAAGACACCCAAGGTGTCCTTCGAATGCACGAGATAAGAAACGTGAAAGAATAATAAATTGATTTTTATGGTTCATTTAAGCATAAACGTCATTCAATCTGGAATAAGAGGCCGAAAATTTTCCAGAACAAAAACGCCTGAAGTGTCAGTCATAAAATTTCGTTCCTGTCCAGCGAAAGACACGGCAAACAACATTTCCCACTCGAGACTGATGCATACGGGAGAACTCAAATTGTACCAGTGGGAAAAAACACTGCAATTGACAGACGAAAAAGAAAGAGCAACAAGCCGTTACTTTCTCATCTATCTTTCAGGAAGATAGAATTCTTCACTAGCTTCAGAAGATTTATTACTAGTCTTAATCGGACTGGTTACACATGCTAGTTTTTCCCCCCTTTTCTGGCTATTTCTGTACCTTAGTTACTACTACAGATGCACGGTTATGAAGATTTAGTGCAGAATCGTGTTGAATTGAATAGTTAAATGTTAAATTGACTGCGAGATGTAATTGATGCGATCGGCTTAACGTCACGTGGAATTAACAATGTTTTCAACTTTATGCTGCTTTCCTTTGACAAAGTATTTTTAATAATAAATTTAAGGACAACCTTATTAGAAGACACAATCACTTCTTAAAAGCAAATTTCTCTTCTTTTAGTCAGTATAGACTATAGAGAGTACGTACTGTTATGCTATTTACAGATTTTTTTTCCTCCTGGGAACAAGCATTTCCATTCATCACCAGTTAGAAAACGTGTCTTTTTCCACGTCGTGCGACAAATAGCATAGCAGAGCCAGTGGTATCTTCAACACCAGTACCCTCAGTAATGGAATTATTACGGTGGCCTTGACACGTTCCAACAATACGGCAGTCGATTTAGGAAGTTTATTGTTAATTGAATTTTCTACCTTTCTTCCATTTTCTCCTGTTCTCGTTTTCGTCTATTTATTCATCACCACGAACGTGTCGATGGCTTACAAAATAGGAATAGTACATCAGTGAGAGAGAGAGAGAGAGAGAGAGAGAGATGGGAGGGGTCAGTTCATCACCAAATAACTAAGAGAGAGGAAGAAATGTTTGAGCATCGCAGGGGTAGACGGGAAACAAAGCAACAGGTCTTTTTTTTGCACTGCTCTGGAATTCTGAACACAACTCTCCTCCCTTCAATGGACCCAAGAATCGCGTGAGGTATATTATTTACTACTAGACTAACAAACGTATATTCACTTATAAAATTACCAACGGACACTAAATAAAAACTCGTACCTTTTTTATTTCCTGTCTGTTGCGTCTGTTTATTCTATTCAGTCAATCTGCATAATTTTTTCCTTAAACCTTATACCTTCCTAATGTATCAGTCAGAAAAACGAAGAGGTGTAGAGTTTTGGAGGATTGCTGTGACTATCATTTTGACCTTTGTGAATAATAATTCATATTAATATGACGATTTTTTCTTTTTCATGATGTTACATACATACTATATATATATATATATATATATATATATATATATATATATATATATATATATATATATATATATATATATGTATATATATATATGTATATATATATATATATATATATATATATATATCTCTATCATATATATATATATATATATATATATATATATGTAAAATTTTAGGAACGTTTGAAGAATACAGGTTCTATTAAACTTATCTACAATTATGTATATATATATGTGTGTGTGTGTGCGTATGTGTCTGTGTGTGTGTACGTGTGTGTGTATGTTTGGGAAATTTGAGGGCTCCAGGGATTTTTCACAGATACATCGACAAACCTAATCGACAGACAAATAGACAGATAGTGTGTGTGTGTGTGTGTGAGAGAGAGAGAGAGAGAGAGAGAGAGAGAGAGAGAGAGAGAGAAGAAATACAGATTGCACCAACAGGATTTTTGTATCAAAAGACCAGATCACAATTAGTTCCCGAAACTCGCATTCATACTGTATAGGTTTCGCGCGCATGCGCCGCGGATGTCAGTCTCTTCTTTTTTGAACGATGTTTGCATTCAGGTGCATGAAAAAATCGCTTTCGGGTTTTAGGGGCCATTGTTGAGAGGCAGCTTGTTTGTCAGGTGAACTCAATTCGGAGTGACAGTGACTGCACGCCATGGAAAGGTGTGCTTGTTTGCATTTCGTAATACAAATTGTTATTTCATTTGTCAATATTTTTTTTTTTGAGAGTTTAATGTTATTACTTTCTCTGTATTGTTGTAAATTATATGAAGATGAATGCTCTTTGAATACGTTGCGTCATCCATGCGTAGGTTATTCATAGTTGTTATACTGAAACTGGATTGAAACACAAGCATAATTTTTTACTTAATAGAATTCTCATTCTGATGTTACATATCACCAGCTACTTTTTCGGAGAATTCTTTATATATGACACTAGTATATAGTGTCAGCTCAACAATACAATATTTCGCCAGCGGTTCATATTCATAAAATGGTTTGTGATATAAAGAGGCCAACGTTTATTCTTGGAATGTCTGAGTAACCTATTTCTCGAGATAATTTATGGAGGGTTACAAGGCATCATTACACAAATGAACTCTCATTCCGGTATCACTAATTAGTTTCAAATCGAAATTTTAGAATCATGACTCAGAACGAAATGTTGAATTAATAGACTGTTAATGAAAGAATAATTTCCTTTTAATAACCACTCCCCCCCACCAATATAAAACATTGAAAATGTCATTTTGATCACCTCTATATGCCAGGACCATTTTCCAATGAATTCAGCAACCTTTACAGCGATTATATTCCTTGACAGTCTTTGTAATCGTAGTGCGTTGGATTCACCTGTTTCCCTGACAATATATGTATATAAAAAAACAACGGCGAATACCCTGAACAGTTCCAAATGGACGCTCAAATCAAAGCAGAATGAGCGTCTGTCAGAAGCAAATTCGATTCCCAGATTGCCTCTTCGTACACTTCCATGCTACAACATAAAACTGACAAATATCAGTGACTAATCATTAATAGCATGCCTTCAATTGCTGGTTGTCAGATTTGGAATGACAGTGAGTTTATACTTTCCAGTCTCATTGTGTATCAGATGTGCGTTTTGGTTATTGTATAAAACGGTTCAGTGACAGATGAATTGATTCCTTCTTCGATCTGTTTACGTCAGCTTTTGCAAAGAGCGTGACTTTATAACCTGTATTCAAGATGGTGATATGCAGGTTATCTATAAATGAATTCTCTCTCTCTCTCTCTCTCTCTCTCTCTCTCTCTCTCTCTCTCTCTCTCTCTCTCTCTCTCTCTCCAATTTATTCAGTAGCATCCTCTCCTGGCAAGCGAGAGGACCCAGGTTTTTAACCCGGGGTTAGGGCGAGTGGCTGGTCACGCTTGGCAAAAAATTCAGTGTATGTTGATTTAAGTATTTCCTTGGTTGCTCGTGGCTTCCTTGTGGGTGTGATATAAATCATTACAGTTTCTGTACCGTCTTGAAACTAACTGGAACAATCAACAAATGGAAGATTCTGATCTTTCTTCAACCTCTGAGTAAGCATTTTCCTTCTTTTCAAGAGAACACTATCAAACACAAAACATTAGCATACGCGCCTAACATCTCTAGAATAATGAATCAGATTACAGAAAGGATTTTATATTATTTGTAGATTATTGCCTGTAAATAAATGTATAATCACTCAACCACACACACACAAGCACTCACAAGTTTTTATATATATATATATATATATATATATATATATATATATATATATATATATATATATATATATATGTGTGTGTGTGTGTGTGTGTGTGTGTGTGTGTCTGCTTGTGTTCGCGTGCTCTTATTACAGTATGTTAGAGGTCACTGCAATGTCTCATCTATTCTTTAACTTGTGTCATTTTGATTATATTGTTATTTCCTTTTCCTCTAGCGAATCCTGACATTTCTTATTTAAATAATGGATATTTTTTTTTGTCCTACAATGTTGACTAAGAAGTGATTCTCTCATTTTTAGGAAACGTTTCTTATATTCATTTTCATATACTTTCTAATTTAGTTACATTTTGATTTTAAGATGCATATAACTTCTTAATTATTTAATGGGTCAGTATTTCTTGAAACTCTTTATGAGAGAGAGAGAGAGAGAGAGAGAGAGAGAGAGAGAGAGAGAGAGAAGATTTTATTAATGATAGTGCGTTCTAGAATTACCTTATGACTGGATAATCTGTTGTTATCATTTGGGGAAAAGAATTATCTTCCCGTTTAACGTACAAAGGCTTGATTGATAACATAGTTAAATGGTCCCCATAGTCATTTGGAAAAGTAATTTATTTTATACGTTTTAGTTGATGATCTAATATATTTACCTCATGCAGAAAGGGAAGATCTTTTATTGTCATCAATAATGGCATCAAGTGTAACTATGCGTAGAGAACTAATCGACGTTAATACCTGACACTTAAACAGCCCATGGGGTATTGAGCGTTTATTTGTAAACGAATGTGTGTGTATCTGTAGCATACACACACACACACATGTATATATAAATATATATATATATATATATATATATATATATATCCTATATATATATATATATATATATATATATATATATATATATTTATATATATACATACATATACATATATAATTCATTGCCCCTGTATAATGGCCTTAGAATGACTACTAAAAATAAACTGGTTGGAAGTGCGTCATCAATACTGAATACCTTTAAATGGATGAGCCCTGAATTCCTTACGAGGTTTTCATTATGAATGATGGCATGTAGTGGCCGATATTAAATATCCAAAAACATGTTTGTTGCATGATTATTGATAGATTAGTAATGAACTGTGAAGGAAAATATGCATGTCATCACATAAATAGATTCTGAAGCAAGATAGTAGGTAAGAGCAAATACTGATCCATCGGTGGTAGTGTTTAAATATTTCTGAGATTAATAGACAAAAATATCGAAAGGCAATACAATGATTTACTGCACATTTAAGTATGTATCTTTTGGACATGTAAAAACTGATTAGCAGGAGACTAGACAAACCTGACCAGTAGTGCCAAAGACCAGGGGAAGATGACAAAATAGAATCAAGTACACTATACGTGAAACAATAGATTAAATTCTGTTCTTAGAGGATGGGTTTTATTACCATTATGAATATGGAATAGTTTATATCAAATTGTTCTTAGAGGAGGTATTTTTATTATTATTATGAGTAAGGTTCTGGTGGGTGATAAAGAAACAGAAATAAATTCCATATTCAGCATTTTTTTTCAAAAACTCCAAATCGGGATATTTATTAAAAATAGAATAGTTAACATCAGATTATGAATATGCTAGATATGATTTTGACAACTTTAAGGTTTTACTTAAGTCACATGAAAAACCACTCGTATTATACAATCTCCAAATTTCCAAACTATGACATTAACTCATTTTCTGAAAAAAAATTACAAAAGGATAAAATATTTATTGTTATTTTATTGGTGATTCTATTCGGTCAGCATTTAATATCAAGGTCAACTATATAGCATATATACGCATCTGGCATCTCTCCCCCTGTTGCACCAGAGTATCTTTTTGTTTAGTATTTCTCTCAATTCAGGCAAATTTACCAAAAAGTGAAGTATTTCAGTGTGTCTCCTTCAAGTATTACACCGAGTCTCCATTCTGATTTCTCAGGTTTACCCTTCAGTTCCCATTACAATTGTCACTAAAAGCAAGGATGCACTTCCTTCGAGAGGTCTACTACTCAAAAGGGTAAACATCAATAGATACGGAGCAAACAAACGAACCGAACGGTGGTTCCTATCATTGTGTACAAACAAATAATTGTTTGATCATGCTTACGAATATGCCTAGAATGAGTTAAAAGCATATACAGCAGCAGGATTTATAAGAAAACAGTTTGTAGTAGAGTAAACAACAATGCTTTTGAAATAAAGTAAATTGGATCAGGAGTGATATGTATATTTGTGGCTTGAAATAGTCAATTTTTGTAGAATAATCTTGTTTTCCGCCATTGCAATCCTCCAACGGAAAAGGTATAAAATTCTCCGAACTATGAGTGACAACGTTTCAGCGAAATTTTGAGATGTCGAATAGAATGAATTGATTTCACATTATAGCACACCCAATAACCTAAATTTCTTCAAAGGGTACTTTGGCTTTAGTTCAGTGTCATTGCGTCTGAGATGCTAGGTTTTGTCTGGCGATTGAATAAATAGATCGGACTGGTGTTATCTGTATCTTGCAACTGTGGGATATAATGTTTTTCATCTGGAAAAACGTTGTCCCGCTAGATGATAAATCTTATCACATCTTTTTACTCGTTATTAATGCTTCCCCTAGACATTTTTCTTACTCTTGGCTTGGCCCATAAGGCTGATATAAGCAGCTTATGCTTTCCTGCTTCCTAAATTCAAAATAACTCGTGAGTTTGTTAACTTGTCTTCATGTTCTTCAGGGTGATGATTTCATCGGAACCGTCGTTTGATCGAAGTTTCCCAAGGCACTGGATACTTGTCTCTCATGACATTATATCACTAGCTGAAATTTCGTCTGCTCAGTGGGTATCTTCAGAGTAAGCTAACGTTGAAAGGCTGATACACAGGTATTTGGCAAAACGTCTGCGTCTCATGAAATCACAAAAGTCACCTTTTGCATTCAGCATATATCTAGTAATGTTTCTTTACTAACATTCAGCACACATCTGGTAATGTTTCGTTAAGTTAATGATGAATGACAGAAAAACAGGTATTTAGCATGAAATAACAATTGTCATCTTTTGCATTCAGCATATATCTAGTAATGTTTCTTTACTAACATTCAGCACACATCTGGTAATGTTTCTTTAAGTTAATGATGAATGGCAGAAAAAGCAGGTATTTAGCATGAAATAACAATTGTCACCTTTTGCATTTAGCACGCATCCAGTAATGTTTCTTTTCGTCTGAGCATTTTCTATACGTTATCATTGTTCCTAATAAAAAAATAATGAATAAATGGAAATAATGAGATAATGGCAGTAAATTGGTCTTCGTTTCTAAAGAACGATATTTTCAAGATTACACGCCGACGGTTTTTATTTTTACTTTTCTGCGCGCACGAGCGTTCACCTGTCAATCTATCATTTCACCTCTCTCGCCAACTCGTATAATCTGCAGGTTTTAATTTCACGAAGCCGATATTTCCCAAAATGTAATGAAGACTGAAATTAAATACTAATTCGTTGTCAATTAAACCCTTGATTTTTGTTCTGGATAATCTTCATCCGTTATGAATAAAAGATTAACTTTGTAATGGGTTATATGTTTTTGTCTGGCAGACGCCATATCCGACCGATTGAAGGTAATTGCAATTAAACGTTCATTAGACGAAGCTGTCACGATTCGTTCATTAAAATGCTTAGATTAAATATCGATTATGTTTTGTGGCTTAGCCCCAACACAGTTATGGACCCTCTTCCTTTTATTTTCTTTTAATCCACTACTTTCCTTTAAACATCTATTGATATTTCATTTAAATATTGATATTATTGTCATGTTTGCTGTTATCATCATATTTTCACTGATAGCCCCATTATTTATATTACCAATACTGTATTACAGTTCTTTAATAATACTGTAAGACTGTGCGAAGCTTTTACTGTTAAACTATTGATAAAACGTACCTCAGTATACAGTCAACTGCACGAAGTAGAACGCTTTTCTTATGATTGCTACTAAAATATGCATGCAAATAGTTATTTCATGTTGAATGTCAATGTGAGGTTACCAGCTAACTTACAAATATGTAGCTGTATTTCATTTTGCTTTCATGCAATTACTTTGAGTTACTTTTTTACTTTTAAATGAAGTAGCTTGCCCTGTTTTTATGTGTTATTTCTTTGCATACCACCAGAAAGGTAATAACAAAATCGTATTATTACATCACTTGGCAGAATACCATCTCTCTCTCTCTCTCTCTCTCTCTCTCTCTCTCTCTCTCTCTCTCTCTCTCTCTCTCTCTCTCTCTCTCTCATACATTACATATAATATTTGCTGAAAGATTTCCAGGGAGCTGACAAGAGTATATAAAATGAATTCATTTACCAAAGAGCAACCCCATCTCATTACTTATCATTCAAAAAAATTGAGCAGTGGTAATAAAATTGTCTCTGGTTAATTGCTAAATGCAATGCAACCCAGTTTATTTTTTACTGTTGTTGTAACTGCAGTGTTTAAATGAATTAACATTATATCCTCCCTGAATTTCAATTGTTTTCATTCAGGCGTTAAAATGTTTTGCATATTTAAAGAAAAATAAACAAATGAATACTTAAACATGGTTCTCTCTCTCTCTCTCTCTCTCTCTCTCTCTCTCTCTCTCTCTCTCTCTCTCTCTCATTACCAACCAACGACATGAAAAAGAGCATTTACTGCTTCCTTTGTAAACGAAGACAGTTTTCTAAAGTTTAGTAAGAAGCTTATTAATCTGAGCTCTGTTTAAATCATGTTAGGTACATGCATTCCATAATGAAACGTTTTCTTTATACTGTATAATTCCAACACGTCAGAGTCTGAAAAATCATTATCTATTACTGTTAGATACCAACATCTTTTTCTCATGAGATTAGGTTTTGGTAAATATATACATACTTTATGCATATATATATATATATATATATATATATATATATATATATATATATATATATATATATATATATATATATATGTGTGTGTGTGTGTGTGTGTGTGTCTGTGTGTGCTTACGTATTCTTGTTTAATAGGAAGTCGTTTCCCTGCCTCGGTCTGTCTAAATATAAAAAAACCGACAACAGTTACCTCGATTACGCATGAACTCTGAGGATGTTTTTTACTTGAATTGGTGACCAATAAAGAAAGCCAGAAGTTGTTAACTCAGACTTCCTTAGTCTTCATTGGTTAGTAAATTAGAGACGACAACAATCTCGTATAACATGTAGACACGTTATGTTATCATCAGTTACGTAAAAATGTAAGTGTACTGAAGTGAAAACTGTCCATAATTTTACCATAAAAAAAAAAGCAATTCCCAAATTAGAGATTATATTATTTTGCAGAAACTGCTATCGACGAGATTTATTGTGGTCATAGAAGTCCACTGAAAACGGACTGACACTCAGAATAAATTTGAAATATACTCCAATATAGTTGCTGACATAAATCATTGATTTGAACCTAAAAATTCCAGAAATGTGTCATGTGTGCCACAGTAAGCATCAAATCAATACCAGCGTTGATGAAGTAGCAATTATCACAGTCAGTTGCTGCATGATTAATGATTAATTTAATTGTTATTCCTATTTTCAATAAGCTCGTTTATTACCAATTTACTTTGATTCTTTGTGAGTAATATATTAATTTGGGTGTTATTCCCATTTTCAGCGACTTCGCTTCTTGCAAATTTACTTTCTTTGTGCAACGCAGATAGTGGTTTCAATGCGTCTACGAACACAAATCTAACATTTATACCCTGTCAAGAAATTAAGAAAGAGTGGTAAGGTTATCGTCCAAGAAGTCAGCTCTCTCTCTCTCTCTCTCTCTCTCTCTCTCTCTCTCTCTCTCTCTCTCTCTCTCTCTCTCTTCCATCTCCTTCGGGTTAGGCGGCTACATCGAATTATTCATCAACTAGACATCAAATCAACCTCCTTTGCCTATAAATTCACCAGTAGTTCACTCTTAGCTTTTAATCCCGAGAGAGAGAGAGAGAGAGAGAGAGAGAGAAGAAGAAAGAAGAAAGAAGAGAGAAGAGAGAGGGAGGAAGAGAGAGAGAAAGGATATCTTTCGACATGTTTTGGAAGGAGAGGCCTGAACACTGAGAGAGAGAGGAGAGAGAGAGAGAGAGAGAGAGAGGAGAGAGAGAGAGAGAGAGAGAGAGAGAGAGAGGATATCTTTCGACATGTTTCTCCTTGGAAAGGAGAGGCCATGAATACCCATGAGAGAGAGAGAGAGAGAGAGAGAGAGAGAGAGAGAGAGAGAGAGAGAGAGAGAGAGAGAGAGAGAGAGAGAGAAAGGCTATCTTTCGACATGTTTCACCTTGGAAGGGAGAGGCCATGAATACCCATGTCTAGAATTTTTTCTCCTTCTTTCCTTATCTCTGTTTTCTTTGCTAACTACGACCCTCAACAGTCAGGTAGTAAATAGGTGTATAATTTTCATTGGGTGACAGAGGCATACTGGAGTTCAGGGAGTTTGTAAACCACTACACCATGATAATAGATGTTTGCATGTGTGTATGCTGAGAGAGAGAGAGAGAGAGAGAGAGAGAGAGAGAGTAATTAAATGTCATTAATTCATGAATTTAGACCCATCGGCAAAAATAGACACAATATTCTAATCCACTGAGTTATGTTCTAACACTAAAATGAACATCTCTGAGGTTCTAAAATTTAGAAATCTTAATTAAATAACTTTCAGTATATATATATATATATATATATATATATATATATATATATATATATATATATATATACATACAATATAATACACATTATATATATATTATATATATATAATAATGTATATATATACAGTGTATATATATATATATATATATATATATATATATATATATATATATATAATATATATATATATATATATATATTCCGGGTATCTTCAATTACTTGTTTTGTCTACATCAAGTTTACTATTGCCTGAAATATTGCTTCTATTATCATTAAACTCTAAGTACACTGTTATATTTCATACATTAATAAAGTAAGAAAAATTTTTACTAATATTTCAGCTAACCATAGTAGTTTTTCTTATTTATGAAATAATGTATTTTTTCTTGATTAAGAGTAATGATTATATAGCGTTAGTGTAAATATAATACAAATAATAGTGTTAGGACCTCATAAAATCTGTATAGTATATTTAACTCTAATAAGCCAAGCACGTATCATATAATTCAGATAAAAAATCCATATCACATATATATATATTTAGATCGGTAATCCGGTATATATATATATCGGATAAACTTTTCTACAGTGTTATTTTTTAAAAAGAACGCGCCATGATTCACATTAATTGATTAACAGTTTTATCAGCTCTGGCTGGAAGCAGATTAATATTTACTGGAAAATAATATAAGCTGATTAAATGGGTTAGAAAAGTTGCGAATCTCACCAACGCTACCTTTCCATAAACCAGTCTCTCTCTCTCTCTCTCTCTCTCTCTCTCTCTCTCTCTCTCTCTCTCTCTCTCTCTCTCTCTCTCTCGGGATTAAGGGGACGCTCTTTCAAAACAAATTAGATACCTGGCAGGTTCTAACTTTCAAAGGATCTTGGTTCGATACCCAGCCTGCCTACCACCTAGCTGTGTATGGGTATTTCTGGATTATCAGATGTCTTATGCTCATGGAAAGTAGCACATCATGTACTTATCAATATATTAAACATTTTTCTAATATCATTCAGTGAGATCTTGGCTGAAAACTTAAAAAAAAAACCCACCCCTCCCCCAAAACGAAAATTTGCCCATAACATCTACAAGCCTTCCAGCTTGTGATTGCTCAGCGTCGCCCGCCGTACGATGCAGACTGAAGGTTCTTTGGTTCATTTAATTGGCCACGCTCTTCGGTAACCACGACGATCCACCCCTCCCCTTTTTATGTACATTGCTCAAGATGGAAACGTTATTTGTAAAATTTATTCGTTAATTTCTATCACAATAAAGTGTACGATACGTTGGGTGCCATGGCAGTAATACTATCAACAGTACCCTGCGGTACGCCAGTTACCTAGAAAGTTGTAAAGTGTAAACTAAAACATACTGGCGACGCATTCTGTTTCACTGTGTGTTGCTCTATATTTGATTTGTTAAAATTTTGTGGTTTACAATTGCAGTAATCCACGTAAAATTGCTCAGGCAAAATTTAGATGGCTAACGACCCGTACAAGACGAAGAAAAAGCGTAATAAAAATAGTTTTAAAATTGGTCTTGCTGATGCTGGTGAAGTTAGCTTTGTTTCAAGACACATCGACGACCAGGATCCTCGTGGACGAATTGGTCGCTCCTGTAGGTGTAAAGACAAGTGAAATACGAAGAAAATTATTTGGTTCTAAAAGGAGCCCCTCTTCCTAAAAGAGAGAAAAATGATCCTGAGAGCAGAGTAAAGTGTCATGTCAAGTCTTGCTGTGTAATCAGTGTCAATTTCCCCGCAAAATTGATATTATAAATACCCATTTGTTGTTCTAGATGACAACCTTCTGTTGTAAATACTCGGAAATATTCAGAGTACTACCCTACCCACCAAACGGTAGGACGGAGGCAACAGGGAACTAGAAGTTATCTACAATGGTTGTAAGTACACAAGGAATTATTTAACATTTTTTTATTTCATATATCATATGATGCGTAGGATGAAAAGTTTCATAGCCAAGGTTTCGTTGGAATAACAATGATAACATTTTAAACTTCAAGTGCAATATCAGCACACAGTATACACACACACACACACACACACACACACACACACACACACACACACACACATATATATATATATATATATATATATATATATATATATATATATATATATGTATATATATATAAATGTGTATATGTATCTATAATACATTTTGTAAAGTAGAATAATTTCGAGTGGAATTATAGCCAATAGTAACGTCTTTTATATTATACTGCGACTGGATTATAAAATATTTGGAATGCCTATTAAAACTTGAATCAACAAATGCATTCCCCATTAAACGTTGGAGCGAAAACACAGAAACCGTTTCAACCAAAGACGAATTTTCTGAGGCTACAGTGCATTCACTGCTATCGGCACCTGACAATATGAACCATCAATATGAAAAGCTAACCTTTTTTGTCAGTTCATCCAGAGATGAAAGACAAACGGACAGGTGAAACGCTTTCAGCACAAATGGCTAAAGGAATACGAAATACCTTACATTTTATAGATTTTACACAGCTACGTACGTTGCTTTATTGCTACAGGCTATATATGTATATATATATATATATATATATATATATATATATATATATATATATATATATATATATATATATGTATATATGTATTTCTATATGTATATATAATATGTATATATATGTATGTAAATTTATATGTATATACAATAAATTATATGTATAAATTTATATATTTATATATATATATATATATATATATATATATATATATATATATATATATTAACAGACCATTTGGAACTTTGCAACACTGTACAGTTAAGAGGTTTCTCAAATGAAATAATCAAGTCAGCATTTAAGTAAATGCTGCGTTTAACTATAACCCACTCTCTAGAGTTCCCACTAAACAAGAATTAAGAGACCAAAAAAAAAAAAAGCACAAAATACTTTTGTTCGAAGATTCAGTGATAAATTTACGCTCCTTTCCAGACGATGGCATTCGGAACAATAACTCACGGGAGACAACGTTGCATATGCAAGAGCTCCTCAAATTGTCCTCCGGGGAAACGGACTGGCACATTATTGGTGTTTGTGCAAAGAGAAAAGAATAGTATTTCTTCTAAGTCTCTTAAGAATAAGCGTTGAACGTGGGGCTTCAGAGAATGTATTGTTATTCTAAGTTTTCCTAAAATGTTATTGTAACTTCGATTCCATGAATTCGAGCAGGCGCAGGGGTAAAAAGATATCACATGAAACCAAAGGGTCTACTTGTTATCAAGTAATTCCGTTTTGATTCTGAGAAAAATGTAACATAAAAAGCGTTCTGACAATGCGCGTAGTTTAAAGATCAAATGTAGTCAATAAGCAATGTGGCATATATGTGTGTGGTTTTATATATATATATATATATATATATATATATATATATATATATATATATATATATATATATGTATATGTATATATAAGTGTGTGTGTGTGTATGTGTGTGTTTGTGTCACTGTCTAGAAGTCACTGCTCCTATATAATTTCTTGGCCCAAGTGACACTGGCACTCGGTCGGGCAGTTAGGTCGATAGGTGGACGATAGGCAGTGTTGAAGCACGGAACTTTTGAATATTTTGTACGCAGGTTAATATATATATATATATATATATATATATATATATATATATATATATATATATATATATATATATATATATATATATATATATATATATATATATATATATATATATATATATATATATATTCAAGTATTTCTGAAGTTTAATGTAGAATCAAATGCAATAGGAAATTATAGGACTAACTGATATTTGGAATGATTTACGGAAAAAAATTTAGTTATAAAAATCAATAAATTAAAAGAAAATATCGCATGTTTGCGACCGAAAGCCTGAGTAAAAGTGGTGAACTAGAAGGAAATAAAACTACAAGTAATAAACCATCGTATACCATCCAGAGTTCAGAGAAATGAGCATTCAGAAATATCTAATCTAAACTTTTCATAACTGATAAGGTAAGTTTCGGGCCTGAGATATCACAAACATTTCAGGGAAGAGTTTCTAAATATCACCCTGTTTACTGCACGAGAGAGAGAGAGAGAGAGAGAGAGAGAATAGAAAATTTGTAAACTCTTTCTATTAAAGATGTTTGTCCGCATATACGAACTTAATGTCAGTATCTTGGCGTGATTCCTTTAGGCCCTTTTCTAAAACAAAATTATTGAAAAAAGGTACATTTTAAAAATTTGATTTCATTGATTTAATGGTCCGTGCAACTCGGCAAAGGTGCAGGGCATTTAAAGTATTGTTACGGTTATTCTTAGACTTATGTGTTTCAAAAGTAATTACTCTTCTAGGCAGCCCTTTGTACTGTTTTCCAGTACAAAGAACGAAGGACTGATACTGTGTAATATGCCATATAAAACTCTACGGTTGTTACAACCCATGTTTAACTTAAACAATTTTTTTTTAAATAGCTAAAACCATTGGGGTAAATGAAATGTGGAATGCTATCCCCGTAGAGTTTTACAAGCTCTTCAACAATTGGTAGGGGGTCGGTGGAGGACGGAAAAATTTTGAAGTTGCCTGTTGCCCTTAATGAAAGGGAGGCATGTTGTTTCATACGTCCCTTCAGGGGAAATTTCGACTTTCAGTGTATGTATTGGCTCATCGGTCATGTTTGCCCCTCGAACAGGGACTGCAGAATGGGAGTTTTGAGCTTCGTTTGTGTATCTTTCTTCAGTGTTTGGTTTGTAGTTATTTTTAAAAGCATTGCTTTCTTTTTTGCGACCCACCATAACAGAATTTATACTACTAAAATTTCAAACTCTGTGGAAATGCATCTTTACTGAGCAGGCTTACATGAATCTCGTTTCATAGTTTTAATTGTTATAGCTCGTTTGTTGTTCTTTGGCATTCGTCTCTTAAAGTTGCTTTGTACTTCTTTATTGGTTTCCACGTAGTAGGCTGTTATCCTTGTTAGGGTCCTTGGGCTTGTAGCATTTGAGTTTTCCAAATAGGGTAGAAGCTTGGATCCTAATAATAATATTGATGGCAGTGCTGAATAGTAAATTCAGCTGAGGACTTCATCCTGGAAGAGCCTAAGAAGCAGATTGGTTATGCCTTAGTTTGGGATAACAGTACCTTCTCATTATCTAATACGGAGGAATAATTTATAAATAAACGATAGGCAAGGGTCTCAAACGTCACGCTATAAAGTAAGCGGTGGCAAGTCTTTGAAATATTGTCGTTTGCACATGAAGATGCAGAAACAGAAAGTTTCATAATCTCAGTCGGTAAGACGTACACGGTTTTAGATTTTATAGTGGCCTAAATAAGTAAAATAAAGGTATTTGGATAAGGTAATTTTTTCCTTCTAAATGTTACTGTTGATTGTGCGAAATTGTTTATATGCGTGATTTTATTGTCTTATGGAATGGCCATTGAATGTATGGTAAGTGAGGGTGGCATAATGCAGAAAAGGCTGGACGATGTCTGATGGCGAATCTAGCGAGACTTAATCAGTCTCACAGCCTGGAAGCGTATTATTTTTCTTCTGTTTTCATTACTATTTCAACGTAAATTTTCACAAAACAACCATAACTAAACATCAATAAAAGGTTAATAATAGGTGTCACTTTTAAATGTTTACGTCTGAATGTTTATGCAACTGCTCTCTCTCTCTCTCTCTCTCTCTCTCTCTCTCTCTCTCTCTCTCTCTCTCTCTCTCTCTCTCTCTCTCTCTCTCTCTCTCTCTCTCCTTCCTTTAACCTAAGTATCCACAAAAACTTTTTTCATAATACACCCAGCCCAAACGTATCCCACCCAAGCCAAAAAATTAGTATGTGGAGATAGTGTTCATGAAATGAATGAAAGAGAAAAATACCTTCCCAGGCTTGCCTGAATGGTTGGTGTCCACAGAAAATAAGGTTTCGAAACCTCAAAAGTCCCTATTCTAGGTACGCTTTGAATGAAGTTCCCGATATGTAGTAGTTTTTGCAGAATCTTCGACAGAAGCTCCGAGTTTTTTCTTTTTATAAATATTACCGCCTAAACAACAACCCAACTGACGCTTTTTCCTTATAAGTTCCCAGAGTTGGCTAGTGTTTTGTTTCAACAGGGTGCGTGCTTTGTTGAGTTTTTTTTTTCATGGCTGTAAATGCTGTTTCCAGAACTGATAAGATTGGATAGAGTTCGAGAAAAAGAAGCCATCCAAAAGAGTGCTTAGTCCAGAAAATGACAGCTATGGTGTAGCAGATACTAATTAATATGATGAAAATTTAGTTTCACTGAATTGAAATATATTTGAAAGGCACTTAGGTCTTTGTGAGTGGGGTGGATACCAAAATAAAGTAATTCATTCGATCTGATTTCTGTGAAACGTAGTTTTTGAAAATCTGCTCCTGCGAAGTGGCTTGCCATTTGAATAAGTAATTTTTATTCAGTCTATTTTCAGACATTAAGTTGCAGCAGTCACTGTACCTGCAGAGCAAGGAAAACAAGTTAGATTGAAAAATACGTTGCCATATTCTTTACTAATGTTTCACGTGATTTACGTTCTAAGTCGAAAAGTAATGGGTAAGATATATATATATATATATATATATATATATATATATATATATATATATATATATATATATATATATATATATATATATATATATATATATATATATATATATATATATATATATATATATATGTGTGTGTGTGTGTGTGTGTGTGTGTGTGTGTGTGTGTGTGTGTGTGTGTGTGTGTATGAGTTCATTTGTGTGGAATTTATAAGGAGCTTGTCTTTGGAAGAATGTACGTAATATTTAAACCTGCTCTGCTGCTGCTACTGCTACTACTACTACTACTTATTATTATTATTATTATTATTGTTATTATTATTATTATTATTATTATTATTATTATTATTATTATTATTATTATTATTATACGTTTAATAACTAAAAAAACAGATGTTGAGTAAAATCACCCCAAGGGTCTTCCCAAATTTTGTTTTATTTATCGGAAAGATTCTCTTGAAAGTATTAAATATCACAAGCATTATACTAGAGAGAGAGAGAGAGAGAGAGGAGAGAGAGAGAGAGAGAGAGAGAGAGAGAGAGAGAGAGAGAGAGAGAGAACAAATCAAGAATTGAAAGTTTCCAGTGAAATGGAGGGAATAGAAATGAATCTGTAGTCCAGCAGAGCGCGGAAACGAAGCAACAAGTCCTCTGCACTAATCTCGAATCCTTGATGTAGCTCAGGTCCCCTCTCTGAACCCTCAAAAATAAAGAAAAAGAAAAAAGAAGGAAAAAGAAAAGAATGAAGGAGGTTGTGTCCCTACAGAGCTAACAAAGAGCTTTTAGTCTGCAGAAATACCAGGGGATGCTAGTCATGAGCGTTCCTTATATTTTTACTGTATTTACTCTTGGTAAACAGATTTTGCTCCTTATCTTTTGTTTTGCTTTACAAGAGCACCTTTGCATTAACGTGGTTTGAAGAATAAGAAATAAATTGAAAATCTGGTAGCAATTTTGCAGTTTATTAGACATAAATTTATAAAATATTTCTAGTTTTATGGGCCTCGGAAATAAATCTTTACCTTCTGATTTTCGTACACACTGACGCTCACGCACAAACATTTCGAACCGAATATTGCATTTAGTTTATAAGGCATAGATGGATGTGTTCTGAAATCAAAATTATTGATACTTTTGTATTATCTCCTCTGCACTGAAAACCTTTAGCTTTCATTCGCGTACATTATAGAAGAATAAATTGATTAATTTGAGCTACAGCATTTCAGCGTTCATATAAAGATTTGTTTTTGCTATTCAGTAATCAATTATTACGTAAAGAGAGCTGGGAAGAAAAGGGGAAAGGAATAGAGAGCAACAAAATAATGATACCTCTGATACATCATAAATTAATATATTTGTTCATACATCTTAGAAATTCATACGTAAACACGCCAGTCATGTTGCGTAAAACTTTGATTTTATTTAGGCCTAAATGGAAATTTCTTTAGGGTTTTGAGCCTTCCTGTTGCGAAAAACCACATCTGTCAGGTGAGAGTAATTCAGACTGACACTGATTGGATGATTAGGTAAAGCCACGCTTTCTGCTTTCGCAGGTGTATCTTCTATTTTTCTTATTGTTTTTAAAGTTGTATTTCTACCACATTTGATAAATACTGACAAACTTACGTATACTGAGGAAAATATAGTTAGACATTCAGTACCTGATACAACTAGAAAAACTATTGAAAATTACCTCAACGACTTTACATGAGCGTACACACACACACACATACACACACACACACACACACATATATATATATATATATATATATATATATATATATATATATATATATATATATATATATGACTAAGAATAAAAAAATAGGTATTTTTAAAAAGATAAACCTTTAAATTGATAAGCAATACATATAGCCAAGTAGACTAAAAAATATAGTTAACGCTGATAAGAGATGATGCAGTCAATGTAATGGACGACTAGTAGTTGGAGTACAGCATGAGATTACTGACAGACGTTGTAACCGTTGAGGAAAATTGAAAGCCATTATCATTTGAAAATTTTTGAAGAGTGCTTTTGTGATTTTCTAAAGATATACCTCTATATTTTTGGTAAACAAATGAAAGTGGTAAAACGAAGATTTACATGTTCTAAGGAGTATTTAAGATTGGTCAAATATCAATCATGAAATAGCAAAAATGTAAGTATACATTTTTGACTGCTTTACCAGTAAAAAAAATCTTAGATAAAAGAGAAATCATAAGAAAGTATTCATCTACAAGTTCATGCCATACCAGAGTCAGTTTCTAATTTACAGAGCCCTTCCAGTGAACTTCTATGTTTGTGTTAATAAACCTTTATTGCCCTTTTTTATCATATATTTCAAGGGTAGCAAATGTTTGACTGAATAATATGCAAAATGTTTTCATGGCTGCAAATTGAGAAAGCCTCCTTGATACCAACGTAAAATTAGTCATCTGAAGGGGGTCACCTCATGAACACTTTAAACCAGAAACACCAAATTCTGTTTAGACGTTTATAAAATATTCTGCTCAAAAACAGACATACACACACACGCTCACACACGAACACAAACATACACACTCAAAAATATCGACAGAACGACGCAGCAGAAAGCAAAAACACCCTTCCAACTTTCTTGACTGAATAACGGGGGGTTCTTTGACAGGTTTAAGTTGAACCGAATAATCAAACTTATTTAAATTCTCTTCTATGTTTTAATAGCTATAAGGCATAAATCCCTTTTTCACCGAAGCAAGAGCGGCTACACATTGTCCCACCGTAAATTCTGACGCGACACCCAGAGTCGTAAGCTATGTTTTCAGCTGTCTCGTGTTATGTATCTCGTAAAATGGGACCTCCTACCAAAGATTTCCCTTGGTAGTTCTGTTTGAGCAAGGCAGGACACTTTACATTGACTTAAAATATTTCTTACTGACGTTACACAACTTTTATTGCACGTTTCGGGGTTCGCGCTTTTCGAAAGTGACTGCACACTTACTAAAAAAAAAAAAAAATCGTACATTGCCACAAGTTAAGCCATACAGTTTCATATAGTGTAAATGTCAGAACTCTCAGATATCTTGCAAGATAACTGAGAGTTCTTGAACGCTTTTCAAGAATTAATTCCCTAAGACCGTTATTTATCTATATTTGAGTGTTTCCTGAATATCAGTAAATTATCAAATAACAACAAGAGTTCTAAATGCAAAATGTGTAACTGAATATTTAAGAAAGAAAAAATTTAAGGAATCGTCAACATTTTCTTTAATAAAGAATCTTAATACATACATACATACATATATATATATATATATATATATATATATATATATATATATATATATATATATATATATATGTATGTATGTATATATATATATATATATATATAAAACTGAAAGAAATCATTGAAAGTACTAACTTCATTGAATTCTTTTACAGACGTAATTCATAACCGTGTATATGTTTCCATCCATTTTCTAACGATAATGTTTGTGTATAGAATAATATACAGAAGAGGTATTTATTCAAGGAGTTTCTAAACGACCGATTTCTTGTTGTTCAGGCTAAACCCTGGATACCCGGTAGGGGGGGGAGGGTAGTGCCATCAGTGCACCTCATGCGGTGCACTGTAGGCATTACTTAAGGGTCTTTGCAGCGTGCCTTCGGCCCCTGCGAGGTTTCCCTCCTTTTACACCTTTCAAACCTTTTACCGTCAATATCCGTTTCAGTACTGCATGACCTCATAGGTCCCAGTGCTTGGCCTTTGGCCTAAATTCTATATTCAGTTCAATTCAGTTATTCAATTCAATTCAATTTAAACCCAGGATAAGGGAAAATATAGTTTACCTAAGATAACTCAGATTTTCTCCCTTTCGTCAGTTCTTCTTTGTCACTCTAAGGAGAGGCCAGAAAGCAACATAAAAATAGTCTAAGACATCCATGCCTGAGCAGCATGAAGAATATCAGTGAAAATTTTGAGAGAAACGTTCACTTTTCTTTCGGTTTAACATGGCAGGATCGTTTGTCGATAACATTTCACGAAAAGAAAACGCCTACGACGTAATGTATGAATCCATGATAAATTGGCAGGAATGCGATAAACCCTGAGTGATTACACTAGAAAAGTCTTAAATGAAAGAGAAATCAAACGATAGTAATTGGCAAGATGCCCACATCAAAGTTCCATAGTTTTAAGTGGCAAAGGTTGTACCCACTACACTATAAACACGGGTGCATCTTAAATCATTTTTAAGAATATTATTCAAACATCAGACGACTGAAGCTGCTTTAATTATGAGAACAAACGCCATGACTCTTTCTTTAAAGGGCCATGGAAGCTAGATAAGATATCCCGTATCGTTCGGGTTCCTATTTTAAAGACAACGAACACTCCTTATCCTCTGGGCTTAGTCGAAGTTTAACGAACTCTGCGTCCCTTAATTGCCTGTCATTTGGAAAGCCATTGTATAAATAGTTCTACTGTGTTCCGCCAAACCATTGTTGTTCCTAAGGGGGGTGGAAACTCGTCCTGAAATATAAATACTCGTTCGTTCTCCCTTTGTTTCATTTATACGAGTCCTTCCCTTCTTAATTGTACTGATAATTTATATATATATATATATATATATATATATATATATATATATATATATATATGTATTGGTGTTTCACTAAACAATTACTATTCCTAAGAGGGTGGAGACTCTACCTGAGATAAAACACTGGTTCTTTCTCCTTATTTTTCATTTAAATGAGTATTTTCCTTCTGAATTATATACGTATATAATATGTATATATATATATATGTATAATAAATATATGTATGTATACATATATATACATATAGACATGTATACATAAATATATATATACATACATATATATGTATATATGTAAGTTGTTTAGAGAGAAAAAAGGGTGATAGAACATCGTGGTAGAAATAACCATTCTAGTTTTTTTCGGAGGAATTCTAAAGAATATGAATGACGTATGAAATTTATGTTCACAGGCTAAGCAATGGAACTGTAAGTGATAGTGACATTTAGATTTTTCTAATGCAAAGAGAAATTGCTATTAATCCAAAATCAACAGTCACGATTCTTCAACTCGTACAGTATTGGATATGCATATGAGGTGTATATGTATATTTCCCTATATGTCTTTCCTACTGTCATGAGATATAAATAAACTTCAATTTCCCGAAATGATCTGTTCATAATTGTTAGAGGAAATTGAATTTGAATTTTAACATTTACATTACTAAACCGTAATATTGGCGTGCAGATCATCTCCATGACAAATGAGCAATTAATTTTGAATTTAGTAGCATGTGCCTATCATAAGTCCCGTGAAATAAAAAGAATATATACAGTATTAAAACACTAACTCCTGGTTCAGTATTGTCCTGTGTATTCAGTACTGTCCTGTATAATGTTCCGTGGGAAGTATGTTTTAACAACTCACAGAATCTTGTTTTTTATTCTCATTTACTTTTTAAGCAGTTATGAGGCATCTGTTAGATATATTTTGATGAGGATATTCTAGCTCTTACTGTCGTTGGGGATGTTGAATGCTCAGCATAATATGTCTTACAAAACTGATTAATTTGCCTTTGTAAAAATGTAACTAAACAAAGTCATTCTATATTGCAGTCTAAAGAACCTTTTATTTTTTTTTTTGCAGGAATATTCCACTCTTATGGGATTCTTCTTCAGTACGTTGTGTCTCTTCTGACAATCATGACGGTGATGACCTTTCAAGCTATCGTGATTATGCCCAGTTACAGAGAAGGTAAGAGCGTGCCTCACGTTTCGTGGTGACCAACCAAAAACTTCTGTTTTGCCGCTGACCTTAAATGCGTCTTGTATTCCAACTCTTACGCCTTCATTCATATGGACCGTCGTGGTTCATCTACCCTGGTTGTTAGTACCCCATCACATTGCCTTAGGCCAGTCTGAGTCACCTATCATATGTTTTGCCCATCACCTTAGATCTTTCCCAGAGTATGACCAGTGGTTTAATTGATGTATACCTCTGAGATCTTAAATATGTCTATTAACTAGTTCTTAGTCGACGCTAGTGCCGTTCAGGGAGCCATAGCTGAGGGATGGCTATATTTTTGTGGTCTTTAGTGACTGTCATAGTAAAAAAACCATAATTACATGAATGATTAAAAAACAAGAAATTCGTGAAATATAGTAGAATGTAGTACATACTGTAAAATGAGAATGTAATTGTGTATGCGTAAATACAGCTCTGTGAATAATTACTTTTAGTCTTTCATACATATATGGCAAAGAAATTATTATTTTTTGTTGTAAAAAAATTATGATTTTCAACTTGGTAATGTGCAAAGAACTTCAGCACCGGGATTTCAGCCAGGTAGTTATTTAACAAAGAGGAATATTAATTCATACGAGAAGAAAGCAATACTGATTAAGAAATTTACTCAGGTACTCAGGGAATTTACATGTCATTGCCTGTCTTCGTGAGCCTTATAACTTAATTCCAAGATGACCATTGCGTAACTCGCATACCCCAAATCAAAAATTAAGAAGAATAAAGTATTTTCCTTGAATATACACAGCATACACAAATGTCCCAGAGTGACAGTGATGGCTCACGTAATGGAGCGAAAGTAAACCTGGAAACAAACAGAGTCCCCGAACAAAAGTATATGAGTTCTGCTGACAATCGCAACAGGAAACGGGACAATGCCCTTCAACAGGGAGTCCGTGGAAGGAACGCTGTGAGAATAAGCCACCGGCATTCACTACCGCAACAGCGACGGGAGACTTTGTCATTCTTTATCACACTGTCTCGGAAGGAGACCAGGTCTCTTTATTCAATTAAACTAATGTCAGGTGTGCGCAAAAGACACACACATATATATATAACCATATATATAGACATGTACTGTAGATGTATATATAATACATATATATATATAATATATTTATATATATATATATATATATATATATATATATATATATATATATATATATATATATTATCATATATACAGTATATGAATGTAAAAGGCCCATAAAACACTATTTAAACGTTAAAACCATATATTTCGGGCACTTGCTTCTGTGCCCCTGTTCCCTGTTAGAATATGGACAAATGAAATTTTTACAAAATTTATATATACAAAACATAAAGGTGTAGCGTTAAGTCTCGATGGTATGAAGTGACCGTTTCCTAAGGAGGAGAATGACCAATTCCTAGTGGTTTTTGGCCTCATTAGCTCCCGTTTGGCGACGGATCTGGAGGTCGCCTTTCTTGGGCCATCTTCTTCAGTAGCAGTCTTAGGATTAAGGCGTCGATGTCGTCCGATTTCCAATGTCTCTATATATATACATATATATATGTATATATGTATATATATCTTATACACACACACACACACAAAAATTTAGGTAGATGGCAGAAGTGCAAGAAGATGTGATGGGAAGCAAGATCTTTGCACTTCAAAGTCAACAGAAGCTGAAGGTGTGTAGAAGAAATATCTGGACAACAGGTGAATGATGCTGACAAAGCTATGCACTTAGTATGTGGCTAAAATAAAAAAGAGTAACACAATATGTTGCCTTTGCAATATCAGGCAGGAAGTGCTGTTAATCAGCTGTAGCAACTGGTTTCATTCTTAAACTAAACTGAGGACAGTACTTTTAGACTCTCGTCAGCGAAAGGAGGTCCTCAGTTTAATCGTGGCAGACTCGTCGAACAAAAAATATTGCGCCTAATCCCAAGGCCAAGAGAAAGACGTTTGCTCACTTCTCCATAATCTCATGTCAAGGCGGGCTTGTCTACCTCCTTATTGCGTCAGCAGGGTAATTTGCCATAATGAGCAAGTACCTTTACGGTACGTCATCTTCCTACGTAGTTACCCCAGGCAGGAAACGACTCCTCGAAGGTGGGACAGACCTTTTTCTCTTCTTACCTAATCCTGTGGAACTAAGCCTCGTTAACTGCCCAGGAACTGCTCTGCGATCTCGTTAATAGAAGCAATGCATGAAGTAAATGGGTATATTTACATTACTTGTATGAAGTGTTGGAACAAACATTATTATTCAAAGTAAATGTAGGAAATGCCCTTTGGGTGAAACAACGAATGTGAATTGATCTTGTAATTTTGAGAGCAATTAATATAAAACCGGTCTCGTAGTATGTCAGCTCATAAACAAGTAAAAATGCGTCGAAGTTTCTTCCAGCGCAATCGAGTGTTCTGTACAGCGTATAATCAAGGCCACCGAAATAGATATATGTTTGGTGGTCTCGGCATAATCTTTGTATGAAGGCCGCAGCCACGAATTTTTCACCCACTGCTTGGTGTGGCCTATCTTATATCGTTGCCAGAAAGCACGATTGGATAACTGTTAAATGCAATACAAACTAATGGACTAGGAAGCTTGCAATTTGTATGCTTGATGATTGGAAGTGGATGATCAACATGCAATTTTACGGCCCGCTAGCCTCAGAAGTTTTAAAGATCCTGAGCGAGACAGAATAAAGTTTGGGCAGAAAAAGTGCGGACGGACGAAGACAAGCGGCTTTAATGATTTTTTTATGAAACTAAAACTGGAAACAAATAAGTTTGCCGTGATTGAAATTCAAATCTGAGCCTATATGAACTGTGACTGATATATCTTTGCCCCTAAATTGTGTCTGGTGCTGCGTACTATTCGAATTGAACAACCGCGCTCTGAAGGCGAATCACATTCAAGGTATCTAAGACTTGCCAGACGATGGTCATCGCTTTTCCTGGAAACTACGGTTACAACTACTGCGATTGCTAAAAACTGAAAAAACATATCACATATCGACGTGTCAGACCAAATACAGCTAAAACAGGTAAATGGGACTTTCCACTTTTTCAAATTTTTATGTTCAAGCAACAATGTATGATGAGAAGAAATTCATTTATCGTAAGAAAATTTAACCATTATAGGAGAGGTTCTTCATGTATTCCAATGGACATTTAGTTAACTCTAAGGAATACATTTAATTTCTACCTTTTCATCAGAATATTGTTCATAACATAAATAAATTAATGTCTCTGAGTCGCATGCTCCCAATTTATCAACTTTACAGTGTAATATTAACAGTATGAAGGGGGAGTTAATTTACCTAATTCATTAGGATATATCTCCCATACCGAATTTATCTAAAGTACTTAGTTTGATAACAATAATGTTTGCACATATTCTTCAAATTAATACAGGTTTAAGATGCCTCATGATACTGTTACGATAACTGATTAAAGAGAGAGAGAGAGAGAGAGAGAGAGAGAGAAATAAAACCGAACTCTTCCAAAGCTGAAAACGTCAGGTTTTATCTTTTAAGTCAACCTTTCCTAAAACCTTTGCGCGGGGTCTTTCATTCAGAAACTCGTTGAACCTGAAACCGCGTAAATCTATCATTTACTTCTTTTGCATATATAGGGAGAGAGACAAAAAGGCTTTGATTATACAGTTCACTCTTGGTAATAGATTTAAAATCCAGTAGATTAAAAAATGGCGAATGACTTTTCCCAATATTTTTTTAAGTGTGAGATATCTAAAAAAAGTTTAGAATATAATTGCATTATTTGATGCTTCTGCAACTATCGAATGATTTTGTTTGCACTTTTTCGTTCATGCCGTATATGGAATAAGTCACATCTAAAATTTTCCACGTGCAATTTTATACTTTTATAGAGGACAGAAAAAATATCTTTATTCACATAACCTTTCTAGATTATTTTTACCACAACTGATAATAACTCAAAATAACGAAGAAATAGATAAAATCACATTCGGAAATTATCAAAAGTAGTCTATCAGCAATTATTTGAATAGGATATTAATAAATAAAATAATACTGAGCACAAAATTACAATAAATGTAAGTTAAAAAAATCAGAAGGAATTGAGAATTAACAAGTCCTCCGTGATGGTATGTTTAAGAAAATTAATGCTCACTGAATATATATATATATATACACATTCATGTATCACTCGTCAGTATTATCGTTTGAATTAGGTGTCATTTATTAAGGAAAGTTTGTAAAGATAATAATAACTAACGTACTTCATTCATTTTAAAAGAAGAAATGAGACTTATCACTCGATTCTCCTTTATTAGTTTCATCGCTAATAAAGTCGTACGATCCGTTCCAGAGACTGCTCTTGTAAAACTGTCATATTTTTTCATCCTGTCATGTATTTGTCTGAAGCTGATATGAATATGAACTAGTTCCTCTCTCATTCACAGACTGTTCCTGCTCTCAAAAATTAATGTCGCAGTAAAAAAATTCCCTTAATAACAAACAAAAATAATATGACTGCTAATACAACTAATGGTGCTTATGGTGATGATGGAGTGACACTTGGTGGCAGAGTTTACGTTTGACACTTATCACGTCTATTTCATCAGTAGAAATATTGTAATATAATTTTAGACTTATTTTTTATCTATTTTCACATAGGACAGCTGCCTTTACATTCAGATGAATTCTTGGAAACATTCTTCAGCAATGTTGTCCATTGGCTCTCATTGACCTCTGTTTTTTTATGCCAATCCAAGATTTACATAACATGTTCATTAAGAGTCATATATATCTTACTAAGTTTTCCATAAGATCCCTACACACTAGAGGATAACCTATATTCAAATAGGATCATATATGTTAAGTGCCCCTGCCATCATAAGGATTTGTACCTGCTCTTTTGCGTTGCAAATTGATACCTCAGCCATTTTCCATTTTAGGTTATCAGGAAAACTTTTTTTGGAAGAAGAGTTGCTATCTCTGTCCTCTTCTTTACTCAGACAGCGACCCACGTAAGTTTTGTGATTACCAAATGCTTGATTAACTGGTCAGGAAAATACGTGTACAACAAATTTCTCAGATTCTGCCTGCTGAGGTCGATCCCAGAACTGGTGTTGAAGAATTGGTGTGCAGATAGCTAATCGCGCGTATGATGTGTGTGTGTGTGTGTGTGTGTGTGGGTGTGTGTGGGTGTGTGTGGGTGCTTGTCTGTTGTCGTGTAAATAGGTATTTATACTGAATATATATAGGGAATTGTTGGGCTTTTACAGCAATGTAACCTAAAATCTTTACAATCCGATAATACAGAGACGTTCCATCAGTATACAATTCAGAAACCTGCACGCAAAGCTCCACTGACTGGCGCAAAAAAAAAGAAAAAATATATTTACTCTCAGTGGTTTCCCGTTGTCCAATCAGCGTCAGTCTAGATTGCCCTTACTTGACAAACAAGTTCTCCCTGAGCAATGCCACTGGATTATCCTAAAGAGATTTTTCTCTTGCACCTAAATGCAAATGCCACTTAGGACAACAGGTGCATTTTGTTTGTTCAATTTTATTATATTTAGTATGAATGGCATTTCTGGCTATTGTTACCGCACAACTGTCTGAATGATAAGCTATAAACCAGTCCTGCCTCTTTTCCTTCCAATCACGTTGTTGGTTTTACGAAAACAAGAGCACAATGACTAACCTTCATTCTATATAGTTGAATATAGACAAACAAAACACGTACTGTATTATATTCAGAGTGAAGGGATTTTGCTAGGTGTTCCTATTTTTTTTCATGTATGTGCGAATGTACATGCTTTATATTCAGCAAGACAGACAGACAGACAGAGTGGGAGGGAGTTGGGGAGGGCCTGACTGGGGTTATCTAATTTCAGAACCGGATTTCATTTAATCATCCAAATGTAACTGGGCACAGAACACAGATGGAAAATAATACTACAAATCAATTAGGTTAAAATTCATGTACGAGTTCACACGATTAAATGATTACACACTACCAATGCATACATACATACACAAAGCACGTACAATCACACACACACACAAACACACACACGTTATACATATTGATAGATTCATAAACATACAGATATATATATATATATATATATATATATATATATATATATATATATATATATATATATATATATATATATATATATATATATATATATATATATATATATATTGCATGTATGTATGTGTTAGTATGCATGTGTTTGTTTTTACGCATTTATTCATGTTTTATAACGAATATGTTGTTTTAATATGGCTTGATATATCCTAGGAATATCAGCGTAAGAATACAGACATAACTCCTTCAAATTCCTTTTATCCCTTGAGGTTGCAGGGCTTCAGCCCACTCTGTTGCCCTTTTATTTCTACCAGAAAGAGTTTGAAATATTTGTTGTTTACGTGGATGGGTTGTATGGTCGATGCTCAGAGCAGAATTCGCTTTACCTTAGGGCAGGATGTCAAATTAAAATATTTACCCATTTCAGACTTCCTGATACTTCTGTGATTTAGGATAAGGCATGTTTAATATGTTTGCCATGTCAGTATCTATTGCATTCTAATATTAATCTTGAGTTATTTTTGTATTAATCATCTCAAGATATTCTACGGCTGATATAGTCAAAGGGATTGTATGTTTCTTAACGAGGCAGAGTTAATAAAATAAACTAGTTGTCAGAAACATTTTTTCTTGACTATCATGATGGCAAATATGAATCGAAACTGTAGCATATGATGTGATTTACAGCCAATTTTGATAGTTTTCACCTATGTAATTGTTATATATTAAAAGTGGGACGATTTCATTTCAATTTTATTGAATTAAAGAAGCAAATGTCAACCACTCTAAAAGTGATTTTCAAATCTCATATCCTTGCCTTCCTAGCTACAGCATACAGATACACACACATACACATACACACATTCTCACACTCACACACACATAAACAAGTACACTCTTTTACTATTTCCCACAAAACTTAACTTTCTCTCTCTCTCTCTCTCTCTCTCTATATATATATATATATATATATATATATATATATATATATATATATATATATATATATATATATATAGAGAGAAGAAAAGAAAGAAGAAGAAATATATATATATATATATATATATATATAGAGAGAGAGAGAGAGAGAGAGAGAGAGAGAGAGGAGAGAGAAGATAAACGTGCATGCAGAATGAACAAGCATAAACACCCATATATTAAAGGCAATTTGCTATTTGTTATTGCAGTCATCTCTCTCCCTCTCCACCCCTCTCTCTCTCTCTCTCTCTCTCTCTCTCTCTCTCTCTCTCTAACACACACACACACACACACACACACATAATAAAAATTCCATAACTCCTCTTATTCCCACATTTGCATACTCATGCAGTTGCTATTGATCTTTGATGGTTCCAAATGTGGCAAGTATTTCCAGATTGTTATATTTATTGAATTCAACATTAATAATGACTGTTGCCGATGAAACTTTTTTTATCAATTAATCAGTCATACATATATAACAAATTAATATGAAAAACTAATATAAGGAAACAGTTCAAACAAGGAACTCTTGACCTAAAGGACTCTGCACACTCCGTTCTTTCAGGAGGAAATTTTCTGCTTTTCATTGGCTGTCGATGACGTAATCTACTAATTTTGATGCCTACGTCATAAAATGTTGCTATACATTACTAACCACAAACTCTTAACTTTGATTTCTAGAAACATACCTAGGATTTATAATGTATGACCATTGTTACAGAGTCTAAAAATGTATAGAAACACTTAAAATAGATTTGGAATAATAAAATACTCTGAAAGGTGCTAATCAGAGTTTTTCCTTAAAGATTAACCAGTATTTTTTTTTGTTCTATGGTATCAGAAGCGTGGTCTTCCATAAAGGATTCTGGGTAAGGACCAAAATATCTATTTAAATTTCAAATTATATATATTATATAAAATCCAATTTTATATTTAATGTCTTTGCATCTGAGGTTGCAATTGTTAGAATATTCAGTTCAACGATTAACGCTTAATAAGAGGCAAAAACAGCTTTTCATGAGGATTATTGTTCCTCAATTGGCAATAGTGGGGAAGGAAGCCTCTACTCTTTCGACACGACAACATCGGTCAGTTAATTCATAAAAAGACAAATATAGAAATTACAAGGTATGTGGACCTAGCACATACTTAATTATATCTCCGGTAGTCCAAATCTTTTAATAACTAGACTCAGGATGTGCAACGACAGACACACACATAAAGGGAATGTTTTGCTAACGATAATGCATGTTATTTGTGTAGTGGAAACTCACGCATATAAATTGAATATTTCTCCTAATGATATTATGTGCTATTCGTACATAGATGATGCCTGGCGACTACTGGATGAAAGAATTTCTACCCAACATTCATTTGCTGCTGGTTGAGGATGCCATCAGGTATCGTAAACAAAGATTTTCCTGTCTTTGTTGTCAGTTGTAATTGATAATAATTACATCCCCCTTATTATATATTATTTTGTATCAGATTCATATGAATCTGAGTTTTTTTAATTATATTATATATATATATATATATATATATATATATATATATATATATATATATATATTACTTATTGATTGATTTATTTGTTTGTTTATTAATGTATTCATATATATATCTGACAGGCTGAAACAAAGAAAACATCAGCAAGGACTGCGTGTGAGAATATGCGAAGGGCCATGAACGAATCGAGGCTAGCAGATATATAAGAGATCAACAGAGTGGAGATGACAGCAGTAGTTATCACCTTTTGAGCAGTACTTCGCAAATTGTCCATCTGTCTTTTCCTCGTCGACTTTTTTTGTCAGTAATAATAATTCCCGTAGAGAGGTAGTGTCTTCAGTGCACCTCGTGCGGTGCACTGTAGGCATTACCAAAATTCTTTACAGCGTGCCTTCGGCTAGCTGCAACCCCCTCGTTCCTTTTACTGTACCTCCTCTCATATTCTCTTTCTTCCATCTTACTTTCTACTTTCTAACAATTGATTCATGGTGCAACTGCTGGTTTTCCTCCTGTTACGCCTTTCAAACCTTTACTGTCAATTTCCGTTTCAGATCTGAATGACCTCACTGGTCAAGTGCTTGCCTTTGGCCTAAATTCTATATTCAGTTCAGTTCAATAATAATAATAATAATAATAATAATAATAATAATAATAATAATAATAATAATAACAATAATAATCTCTGAAGTCAGGGACTCAACCCACTTCATCTCCCAAGATTCCGTAGAAACCAAGTTTTACGTAAATTGTAGTATCACATTTGGAGGACAAAATCTAACGTCGTCTCTCAGTGAAAGGAGCTGGGAGGGAGATGGAGAAATGAGAATGACAGAAGTGTGAAAACAACTCAATAACAAAAATTCTTCTTCTAGGGTAATGAAAATCCCAAGACACGCTCTTTCTCTCTCTATGTATATATTTACTTTTCGTCTTTTTCTTTCTCTGATAACCAAACTTCATTCTTTATTATCTCAGTATGTACTCTCACATGCCTGTCCTTCATTGTTTTTGAAAAGTGATACAAAAACTATGACACAAAAAATAATTTTTTATTTTTTTTTACTCCAACAGCAACCCACAAACACAGAAGAGCTCTCGACATTCCCTTCTTCCTTGGAGTCGATGACGGTACTTATTACGTCATCGATTTCGTCATAAACAGCTGCCATATGTCGCCAACCCTCAAACTTTCGACAGTGATTTCTTTACGCATACCTCTTCTTCTGGTGTATGCATGTATTCTTATAGTCGCAGCTTATAAATAAAAGATTAACATATGTCAGTGAAATAAAGACGTGATATTAAATGTAAATGAATCGTCTTTTTCCTTCTTCGAAGAGTTACCAATTCTTGTTTTAATGATGAAATGGACAATTCTTTTCCAAGGAGTCTGGAATAGCCATCGAAAATCTATTAAAATTCGTTAAAATATTTAAATATAAAATCTGTTTTTACTTCTTTGCATTAATATCAGAATATATTTATTCCAAAATACTTATCTTCTAAATTCGACAAAAAGTATCAGTGCAAACCCACTGAGTCACAGTTTGAACAAGGACTCTGAAGTAAAGAAAAAAGATAATGAAAGTCTCTATTTACAGTTATCATAAAACCACTTAAATCACAGGATGAGTATAGAAATGCATATTCAAGTATTTCTAAGTTATCTCATTAGTATAAAGACAGAAGATATTCTCCAGCCATAGAAAAATAATATATAACTTGGAAGCTCTCTTTCAGGCAAGATTGGCTACAATGTATCCTCTCTGTTGAAAAACTCTCTGATAAGGGGAACTGGTTACCCTTCAGATGAAATAAATACAAAATAAAGCGATAAATACGAGCTTAAGGTTGATTTTCTTTTTGCCACAAACAGATTTTAATATATTGCAGGTATTTTAGCATCATTTATGAAGAAAGTCTTCTTATTATCGTCAAAAAATCGCTTTCAGAATCCTTTCACTGGTAACATGTGGCAAAACACCACTGTAATAATAGCGTGAAAGCCAATTGCCACCAATCAGCGCTGAGACTGATGACATCATTAACAGCCAATCAGAGTAGATACCAGGGAAAAAATCGCCGTCACTTCAGAGCTGCACCGAGTCCGAAAATTTTACATGTTGGTCGCAAAAGTGAAGAAAGTTCGGTAAGCGACTTTTTTCATTTTTTCCCCCTTATTGTGGAGTTTCAAATGGAATAAAACAGTTAAAAATTACATGTCTCCTCTGTCTTTGTCTGTTATTTCATGCAGTTTTTCTGTATTCTCTCATGTTATTCTACTTTTTCGATCTCGAAAAGATTCAGGTTGTTATATTTGTAACAAATGCACGAAATAATAAACAAAAATAGACTAGACATGTAATTTTTAATTGTTTATACCCTTGTTTTTTTCGCCTGAAATGGTTCTCGACTCTGATTGGCTGTTGATGATGTCTTCTTGTTACGATGATGTCATCTTGGTACATGACTGTTGACGACGTCATCTTGTTACATAACAGTTTAAAGAAGTCCTTGTAGTATTTTTAACTGTTTATATCATTTGAAACTCCACAAAAAGGGGGAAAAAATTAAAACATGTCGCTAAACTTCGATTAGGAAGGCCTGGGGAATGACGCTGTTTTTTTTGAGCTTTCGTCACTTTTGCAACCAACGATGATGTAAAAACTTTCGATTAGGAGAGGCTCAGAAATTACGCTGTTTTTTTTTCTCTTGAAATGGTTCTCGACTCTGATTGGCTGTTGATGATGTCATCTTATTACTATGATGTCATCTTGATACGATGATGTCATCTTGGTACATGACTGTTGACGACGTCATCTTGTTACATAAGAGTTTAAAGAAGGCCTTGTAGTATTTTTAACTGTTTATATCATTTGAAACTCCACAAAAATTAGGGGAAAAAATGTTTTGCAAAACGAGCTTTCGTCACTTTTGCGACCAACATGTAAACGACATTTTCGATTAGGGAGGCTCAGAAATGACGCTGTTTTTTTGCTTGAAATGGTTCTCGACTCTGATTGGCTGTTGATTATGTCATCTCATTACGATGATGTCATCTCATTACATGATGTCATCTTGTTACGATGATGTCATCTTGGTACATGACTACTGATGACGTCATCTTGTTACATAAGAGTTTAAAGAAGGCCTTATAGTATTTTTAACTGTTTATATCATTCGAAACTCCACAAAAAGGGGAAAAAATGTCGCAAAACGAGCTTTCGTCACTTTTGCGACCAACATGTAAAAACTTTCGATTAGGGGAGGCTCAGAAATGACGCTGTTTTTCTTTGCTTGAAATGGTTCTCGACTCTGATTGGCTGTTGATGATGTCATCTCATTACGATGATGTCATCTTGGTACATGACTATTGACGACGTCATCTTGTTACATAAGAGTTTAAAGAAGGCCTTGTAGTATCTTTAACTGTTTATATCATTTGAAACTCCACAAAAAAGGGATAAAATAAAAAAATGTCGCTAAACGAGCTTTCGTCACTTTTGCGACCAACATGTAAAAACTTTCGATTAGGGAGGCTGAGAAATGACTCTGTTTTTTTTTTTTGCTTGAAATGGTTCTCGACTCTGATTGGCTGTTGATGATGTCATCTTATTACGATGATGTCATCTTGTTACGATGATGTCATCTTGGTACATGACTATTGACGACGTCATCTTGTTACTTAAGAGTTTAAAGAAGGCCTTGTAGTATCTTTGACTGTTTATATCATTTGAAACTCCACAAAAAAGGGATAAAATAAAAAAAATGTCACTAAACGAGCTTTCGTCACTTTTGCGACCAACATGTAAAAACTTTCGATTAGGGGAGGCTCAGAAATAACGCTGTTTTTTTTTGCTTGAAATGGTTCTCGACTCTGATTGGCTGTTGATGATGTCATCTCATTACGATGATGTCATCTTGTTACGATGATGTCATCTTGGTACATGACTATTGACGACGTCATCTTGTTACATAAGAGTTTAAAGAAGGCCTTGTAGTATCTTTAACTGTTTATATCATTTGAAACTCCACAAAAAAGGGATAAAATAAAAAAATGTTGCTAAACGAGCTTTCGTCACTTTTGCGACCAACATGTAAAAACTTTCGATTAGGGGAGGCTCAGAAATGACGCTGTTTTTTTTTGCTTGAAATGGTTCTCGACTCTGATTGGCTGTTGATGATGTCATCTCATTACGATGATGTCATCTTGTTACGATGATGTCATCTTGGTACATGACTATTGACGACGTCATCTTGTTACATAAGAGTTTAAAGAAGGCCTTGTAGTATCTTTAACTGTTTATATCATTTGAAACTCCACAAAAAAGGGATAAAATAAAAAAAATGTCGCTAAACGAGCTTTCGTCACTTTTGCGACCAACATGTAAAAACTTTCGATTAAATGACGCTGTTTTTTTTTTTGCTTGAAATGGTTCTCGACTCTGATTGGCTGTTGATGATGTCATCTCATTACGATGATGTCATCTTGTTACGATGATGTCATCTTGGTACAGGACTATTGACGACGTCATCTTGTTACATAAGAGTATAAAGAAGGCCTTGTAGTATCTTTAACTGTTTATATCATTTGAAACTCCACAAAAAAGGGATAAAATAAAAAAAATGTCGCTTAACGAGCTTTCGTCACTTTTGCGACCAACATGTAAAAACTTTCGATTAGGGGAGGCTCAGAAATGACGCTGTTTTTTTTTTGCTTGAAATGGTTCTCGACTTTGATTGGCTGTTGATGATGTCATCTCATTACGATGATGTCATCTTGTTACGATGATGTCATCTTGTTACGATGATGTCATCTTGTTACGATGATGTCATCTTGGTACATGACTATTGACGACGTCATCTTGTTACATAAGAGTTTAAAGAAGGCCTTGTAGTATCTTTAACTGTTTATATCATTTGAAACTCCACAAAAAAGGGATAAAATAAAAAAAATGTCGCTAAACGAGCTTTCGTCACTTTTGCGACCAACATGTAAAAACTTTCGATTAGGGGAGGCTCAGAAATGACGCTGTTTTTTTTTTGCTTGAAATGGTTCTCGACTCTGATTGGCTGTTGATGATGTCATCTCATTACGATGATGTCATCTTGTTACGATGATGTCATCTTGGTACATGACTATTGACGACGTCATCTTGTTACATAAGAGTTTAAAGAAGGCCTTGTAGTATCTTTAACTGTTTATATCATTTGAAACTCCACAAAAAAGGGATAGAATAAAAAAAATGTCGCTAAACGAGCTTTCGTCACTTTTGCGACCAACATGTAAAAACTTTCGATTAGGGGAGGCTCAGAAATGACGCTGTTTTTTTTTGCTTGAAATGGTTCTCGACTCTGATTGGCTGTTGATGATGTCATCTCATTACGATGATGTCATCTTGTTACGATGATGTCATCTTGGTACATGACTATTGACGACGTCATCTTGTTACATAAGAGTTTAAAGAAGGCCTTGTGGTATCTTTAACTGTTTATATCATTTGAAACTCCACAAAAAAGGGATAAAATACAAAAAATGTCGCTAAACGAGCTTTCGTCACTTTTGCGACCAACATGTAAAAACTTTCAACTCGGGAAGGCTCACAAGTGACGCTGTTTTTCTCGCCTGAAATGGTTCTCGACTCTGATTGGCTGTTGATGATATCATCTTATTACGATGATGTCCTCTTGGTACATGACTGTTGACGACGTCATCTTTTACATAAGAGTTTAAAGAAGGCCTTGTAGTGTTTTTAAATGTTTATATCATTTGAAACTCCACAAAAAGGGAAAAAATAAAAAAAAATAGTCGCTAAACGAGCTTTCGTCAATTGTCACTTTTGCGACCAACATGTAAAAACTTTCGATTAGGGAAGGCTAAGAAACGACGATGTTTTTTTCGCCTGAAATGGTTCTCGACTCTGATTGACTGTTGATGATGTCATCTTGTTACGATGATGTCATCTTGGTACGTGACTGTTGACGACGTCATCTTGTTACCTAAGAATTTATGAAGGCCTTGTAGTATTTTTAACTGTTTATATCATTTGAAACTCCACAAAAAGGGGGAAAAATTAAAAAAAGTCGCTAAACGAGCTTTCGTCATTTTTGCGACCAACACGTAAAACCTTTCGACTCGGGGAGGCTGCGAAATGACGCTGTTTTTTTCGCCTGAAATGGTTCTCGACTCTGATTGGCTGTTGATGATATCATATTGTTACGATGATGTTATCTTGTTACGTGGCCGTGGATGACGTCATCTTGTTACATAGGAGTTTAAAGAAGTCCTTGTAATAGATAGATAGATAGATAGGTAGATAGATTGATTGATAGGCAAAAAGTGTATGGATAGATAAATAGATACGTAAAAAGTAGATAGATAGATAGATTAGATAGATAGATTGATAGATAGATAGATAAAAAAGTCGAGGGACTTTTAGATAGATAAAAAGTCGATTGACTAATAGATAGATAGATAAATGAAAAAGTTGGGAAACGCTTACGTGCATAGATTGATAGATAAATAGGTAAATTAGATAGATAGATAGATAGTAGAGAGACAAATCGACAAATAGATAGAGGGAGAGAGATAGATAGATAGATAGATAGGTATGATACGTTTTTCAAGGCTATAACTTTTATTATGTAGACAGCATGTTCAAGAATTTTTTATATAATAAAATCCGAGGAATGTTTTGGACGAAGAAATAAAAAAGTCAGCTCCTTTAATTATCCCTTCTATTTTATTTTCATTGTAATTAAACCTTTATTAACATAATATTTCCTTTAAAACTCTTTATTCATTATACATATATAGAAGAAAAATTTTAAAAAGTAAATCTAGCAAAAACGGGAAATTCATCGAAAATATGGGGTGTTGGAAAAACAGCTAACAGCAACGCATAAATCGATAGGAACCGCATAAGTTCCTTCTTTTCAGGCGGGAAATTTCCTGCTCTATTATTGGCTGCCGATGACGTAATTAACTCCTCCACCTGGCTATGTCACGAATTTCAGTTGCCATATGTTGCTAACAAAATAACTGTAAACAATCATTTTTTAAAAAATATCTTTTACTTGTTTATATGTCCATTGTCACAAGTCTTAAATTCTATGTAAAATGTTTTCAAGTAGACTTGAAGTAAAGAAATGCTCTTTAAAGTCAGTTATTCGTCTTTTTCCTTCATCAATGAGTTGCCAGGTTCTGTTTTTACTTGTGCAAGGGGCGTCTTCCTATCCAAGGATTCTGAAGTGACCACTAAAAACTACTTAAATTCACCACGAAACATAAGCTATAAAATCTCATTTTTTCTTTAATGGATTTGTATGAGAAAATAAATTATTTCCAAAAAATTATCATAAGAAATATACAGCAATTATCATTGTAGTACCAATTATTTTGTAAGAACTAGTGTTCACACAATTGGCTACAGTGGAAGTGGAGGAACGCAGTCCAAATATAAGACAAAAAAGACTAACTGACTACCTTTATTAACAAATACTGAGAATGCTGCATTCGGAGATCAAATGTTTATTTCACTACACATGAAATGATTCTACATATCTAATAGCTAAAACAGTGTAAGAGCAGAGACCCGGAAAGTTATATTTTTCGGAAACTAAATCGCTTATTTTTACATTGTAACAACACCTGGCAACTGCATCAGTGCGTGAAAATATAAGGAAACCATTTGGCAAAAAAATGAATCTGAGAAACAGAAAAGTTCTTAATGCAACTAATTTCATTGCCAGGTTAATGTTCTTATCACATCACATATAGTTCCCATTAGCTCTTAGATAATAATAATAATAATAATAATAATAATAATAATAATAATAATAATAATAATAATAATATACACACAGAGAAATATGACCTGATCACTCTTATCACTTAATTGTGAAGTAATATATATTTTCACCGTTTTTACTCTTATATCTAGTGATTAAAACGTTATAAACATTATGTTCCTTACGAAACTCCTATTCATTAAAAATTAACCACGAGAAAGCATAAAACATTAATGCCGGAAATATGGGGACTTCCGGTGGAGTAGCAAACAGCAACGCATAAGGCGAGAGGAACCTCATAATACCCTCGGTTTAGGCGGGAATTTTCCTGTTCTCTTATTGGCTGTTGATGACGTCATTAACTCTTCCTGCTGCATACGTCTGAAATCAGTTGCCATATATTAACAACAATCGAAATGTAAACAATCATTTATTTAAATATATGTTTTATTAGTGTATATGTCCCTAGTCACAAAGTCTTAAATTATAAATATGAAACTTTAAAGTGGACTTGAAGTAAAGATAAGCTCTTTAAAGCTAAATTTTCCTCATTTTCATGCATCGAAGGGTTACCAGTTTCTGATTTTAATGGTGTAAGGAGTGTATTCCTATCCAAGGATTCTGAAGTGATCACCAAAACCTACTGAAATTCAACACGAAACATGAGTTATAAAATCCCAAATTAGTCTTTAATGACTATATATCAAAATAAAATTTACTCTTAGGTAATTATCATGAAAAACTGACGAAAATTATCGATGCAGGATCAATAATTTGCATGGGCTAGTGTTCACGTAATTGGCTACAGTGGAAGAAAGCAGTCTGAATAAATAACGAAAAAGACTAACCGGTAACATTTATCAATAATAAAGTTCCGAGAATACTGAGTAAAGAGATCAAGTGTACAGTATATATCATTACCCATGCAGTGATTCTGCGTATTTAATTACTAACAGTGTAAAAGTAGCCAATCGCAAATGATATTTTCTTCGGAATTTAAATCGCTTTTTGGTAAATTGTAACACCTAGCAACCTCATCAGTGCGTGAAAAAGTGAGAGTTGCGGGGCTTCTGTGCCTCCATTCATATTGGTGGTCGATGACGTCATTAGATGTAGTAAAAAAATATTCCCGTCAAGGAGGGATGTAACAAAGCGTTTTTAGTGTTTGTCCATCACTTATCTTGATTTTATTTAAAGTATGTTACTATTTATTCCATATAAGTTCATTTTCATAATGTGTATTATATATATATATATATATATATATATATATATATATATATATATATATATATATATATATATATATATATATATAATATTTTACAGACAATGAAAGCATGCCTGACTAGAAAGTAACATTTAAACTTATCAACGAAATAATGTCTGACAGGAGAAATCCATCCGATTGATCGTTAACTACACCCCATTTATATATAAAGTTAAGGAAAGCCCCAGGTTTACAGAAAATTATACCTCTTTCTTCTCTCTATCTCTATACAGTATTGATTCTTATACAGTTGTCTCTGTCATGTTTAATGAAAAAATATTCAGCAAAGCATAATCAAAAGGAAGTGGGTCACATGAGCGAAATCATTACAAAGTTTAAGGAGAAAGCGTTCATGAATGACACATCAAGAATAATGAAATCATTTGGCCAGAGAATGAATCTGATGAACAGAAAAGCTCTTAAAGCAAGTAATTGTCAATTTGATGTTTTTATCACTTCATGCATATTCCCATTATGTCAGTTTAATGTTTTTATCTCTTCACACATATTCTCATTATCTATCTTAAACATAATAATAATCATCATAATACATTCGATCCCCTGTTGACCATCTCGTATGTAACGAGCAAGGCTCACCACGAATGACAGTATACGTCCGTCTTTCGGCGTCGGCTTCAGTAACCTACGTGTTGTGACGCCAGTTTTTGTGGTCACAAATCAATCAATCAATCTTTCGGCGTGACAATGCTCAGCGGAGCCCGAGTGAAGCGTGGCATAGATCAGCGCTGACGAAGATTTTCTCTTGACGATGGCAACTCCACAGAGGATGAACTCCAGATTTCAGTTACCATCGTCGATCCTCTGCAGCTGAAGTAGTGTATCCGTCAAAAATAAAACTACCCAAGTTTGCAATTGCTTTCCTCTCCAAGAATGACGAACATAGGCGATTTACTGGTATAATACAGTAATCCTGAAAAGACAATTATCAGAAAGATAGACAACTCTATATGAATTGAATGCAGCTGACACAGCTGTCACTTTCAATGCTGCATGCTTAACAGAGGGTCTTTTACCTACATATAATAATAATAATAATAATAATAATAATAATAATAATAATAATAATAATAATAATAATAATATACACACACGCACACGCGCGTATGCTAAACGGAATCTGGCCTGATTCCTCGTATCACGTAATCACGATATCCATATAGTTTTACCATTTTTATTCTCATATTTAGTGATTAAAACATTACGATTCTTACGAGAAAGAAAAAAAAAGAGAAAGTAAAGTTACCTCTGATTTATGGGACGTTTCGTGGAATACCAAACAGCAAAGCATACACCTGGAGGGACCTCATGAGTTCGTTCGTTCTAGGCGGGAAATTTCCTGTCTTCTTATTGGCTGTCGATGACGTCATTAACTTCTCCCGCTGCCTGCGTCAGGAAAGGTTGCCATCAGTTAAAACTTTCTAATTCGAAACGAGTCATTTATTTAAACAGACAGTTTTTTGGGGGTATTTGTCCGTTGTCATAGGATCTTGATTACTAAATAAAAATCTTGAAATAGATTTGGAATGAAGAAAAGCTTGTAGGGGGCCACCAGTGGAGCCTACTCACACTACATCGCGCTGGCCATTATCCGATGACAACATCGCGAACATATATATATATATATATATATATATATATATATATATATGATATATGATATATATATATATATATACATATATATATATATATATATATATATATGTATATATATATATATATATATATATATATATATATATATATATATATATATATATATATATATATATATAAATATATATATATATATATATATATATATATATATAACTTATGAAGATATACAGTCATTGTCTCCCTCACTTTACATGCATGTGTAAAAAGAGTGCAATATCTACAAGGAATTATCCTCTCTTTCCTCTGTACAGTAGTGATGCTTATGCCCTTTTCTTGCCTCGTTTGAATAACGAACCAGTGGTTTTCTCAATAAACAGCGCAGAAAAAAATAATGGTGATCAGAAGAGCGAAAAATTGTCAAGGAGATTTAATGCAAAAAAGGATGTACAAGGGAATTGGAAAATCTATCATTTCTAACAGACGGTTGTACAAATTTCACCAGCAACTGTTTATTAGGGTGCTGAAGGAGCTGGGAATAAAGCTTTTCTTATCTGCCTAACGTCCTGAATCTCAACGTGTCCTTGAAAAGTGGAACCAGTCATTTAAAAGTATCCTGAAGAAATTTGGCCTATATAATCTTGATATGGGATAACGGGGTCAGTTACATAGTATTTGGAATTCATGCAGTTCCCTAGAGCCCTGTGTTTTTCACTTTTTGGAATGGTTCATGGCAGGAAACTGTGGAGCCACTTGCTTTGGTAGCAGACGAGTGGTTAAAATGACTGAATCCTAGCCAAACGTCAAATGTAGAGCAGTAGCCGAACGATTTAAAAAGAAATTTAAGCAAGTTCAGAAAAATAGCTAGTAATACCTGAAAACGGAAATCCAGCACTCTCTCTCTTTCTGTCAAGGCGTTGAACGAAGATGACACACATCCCTCCCTCCCCCACAGGCAGAGCCGACGCACTGATACCTTCTCCGAAGTCGTCAGCTAAGAAATGGTTTGTGGGGCTAGTGGAATATACGCCCACACTACTTTCCGCTAATTTGCCCTCATTATATTCCGCCCAGCATCGCTATAGTATTTTTTTTAGTAAGTTTTTCGTAAGGGAAAATTGCTAAATAAATCAAATTTCCCGTTATTTGAGACGTGTTTTTTGAATGACAGAGCACAACATGTTAGCGTAGGAGGCTTGAAAGCAGGATAACTTAATTAATGTCCCTTCTAAAAATAGTTTTTGGGGAGCTGGCTGCCAGCCGGTCTTAGGCCGGAACCTACCATTACTAGTAGCCGTCATCACTAGTAGCTTGGCTTGGGCCAGTCATGGTTAAGACAAGTGACCATAATACGAACGATATGAGAAGAGAATGTATGGAGAAATGGGCGGATTTGGGTCAATGACACAAATGGCAGGAGTACAAGATACGTTCGTAAAAATCATCCATGATAGCGTCTGTTGTTATTTATGATTAGGCTGGTGTCATGCCAGCAAGGGCTCTTGCTCATAGAGCTACCAGAAAAAGTCGTTCGATGAAATGCAAGTGAGCTGTATGTTCATGACTGAGTCACAGGGACAGTAAATGGATTACTTTTAATCACGTAGGTATTTGGGGGTAACAATAATAAAAAAAGATGGTTGGACGAGAGTAGAGGGAAGTCACAAAATATGTGAAGCAAGAAAAGTAGATAACTGAGTACAAGCGATAGGGAAGATTCTTGATCGTCTATGAAAGCCAAGGAATAAACATATGCAGGGGATTACTGAACCGTCTCTATTTTAAGGAAGTGGAGTGTGGATGATGAATCTAGAAAAAAAGTTTGAAAGAGAAATAAACTGTGTTAGTGGAATAATGGATGATTAGTTGGTGGAAAGAATATATTACCTTTTCATTCGTAGTAAAGATAGGAACACTTAAAAAGGATCGGGTAGGTTTTACAAAGGTACTGAAAAGGATGGGTTTTAATATTCAGGAAGCTTGAGAGGACATGCATGAGAGAGGTAAATTGCACCGTTCATATAAGGGGATTCAGCGTACTGCTGATGAGACGTATGTGTAGGTACATGAAACAACTAATGCTAGGATGGATGTATATATATATATATATATATATATATATATATATATATATATATATATTATATTATATATATATATATATATATATATATATATATATATATATATATATATATATATATATATATATATATATATATATATATATATATATGTATATATATATATATATATATATATATATATATATATATATATATATATATATATATATGGTGATGAGATACTTAGTACGGGTCTATTATAGAAAATAAATATGCTACCTTTCAAACTAATTTAATCTGCTTTGCATATTAGCCCGCGAATGTTGATCGGATTTAAGCGAAAGCTGATACAATGTTCGTGTTATTGTGATGAATCTGACCATGGGCCGATAACGGTAAAATTTTTATAACAATAAACATTTGGGTCTGACCAAAAAAAATCTCCTGAATGAATAATTGTAAATTTTAACCAGAATTTATTGACTAGCTCTTTTCGATTGCCGTTCGATGCAAAATTCATTTGCTTCATTTCAGGAAAGATAACTTATGACCTCAGATTGTGGAATTTACTGCTGGTAAAGCGATAGCAAGATTATGGGTGTTATTTCTATGCAGGTTGCCTTCAAAGTCCTCCACCATTTTTCAAGAACCTTTTTTGTTTACATTTAAATTTCAATACACAAGAGATATCGTTTCTCCTTATCCTTGAAGTACAGCAATGAAATGTATTTTGACACTAGTTTTAATGTAAGTATATACACACACATATATATATATATATATATATATATATATATATATATATATATATATATATATATATATACTGTATATATATATATATAAATATGTATGTATTTATATGTATATGTATATGTATATATATATATGTATGTATGTATGTATGTATGTATGTATGTATGTATGTATGTATGTATGTATGTATGTATGTGTGTGTGCATGTGTGTGTTTGTGTGCCAGTATTTTTCACACATTCGTTGCTTTATGGTACAAATTTTGGTAAAATATGATTTTTACATTTTACCCCTCATTAGAGCTGATACTTTGTTCTAAAGAACAACTTCAGAGGAGCCGTTCAAGTCTACCTTCATGACTCATGGCTCATTCTTTAACGCAACACCAGAATTCATTAAGTTGACATTTAAAGAGGGACTAATAATGGCATTTCATACTTGAACATTAGCATAACGAAGGAAAAACTGCGCACTCGATTACTGAAGAGAACATACGAATTTAAGCAAGGAAAACGTGGAAACAAAACCTATATGTGTTTCGTAACTTGTAATCAGACACCGCAACCAGTGAGGTTGGAAACCAATTGTTATTCAAGAGTCACCCAGCAAAGAGCGGCTGCTGAAATAGAATATGTTATTTGATATTCAATATGATGTTTGAGCTGATGGTTGGTGACGGTCTTCAACATGTATTCTTTGAACATTTATTTTATACATTTGTGTTTGCTAACAAAATCTATATTCTCTGTTTTTTTTTTATTTCTGAGTATGACTTTCTTATATTAGAATTTACTAACAGAAAAATTAGCGAACACTTTTTACATTGCCGTACAATAGAAACTAATACTAAAACAGCAAAATCACAATGTAGCAAAATAATTTTCTCTTGTATTCTGGGCTTACTTTGTTTTTATCCAGTCATGTGATTAATTCACCAGGTTCAGTATTTTTCAGACCAGCTCGATAATTAAGAAAGTGAAATTATTCACGGTGGATATGAAGTGGTGACGCAGAATCATGACGTTGTTTTGTGGACAAAAATGCGACCTGAAAAATGCCTAGGCCCGAGTTTGCGTCCAGGCAGAAAATTCTAAAAAAAAAAAAAAAAAAAAAAATCCTTTTGGCCTTTTTACTCTTTCTTTTTATTTGCATTTCGATCAACTTGAAGGAGATATTGTCTCATAATTTAGCCGTAACAGTAAATTCATAGCAGGATTTGTGAGAACGGAACTGAAATATACATACTTAGAAACATTAGGACAACTGAAATCTGAATGAAAACCGGGCCGATTTTATCCACAGCCATTTGTGAGAAATTATTTCATGCTCACGAAATGGACTCTCGTATCTAGAGGAAAAACACTTCAGCATCAACTCCACTTCATTCATTCAAAAGAGTCGCCTAGCCAACACCTACACAGGCAACGCCAGAGAAATTGCAATACATTTATTACGAAAACGTTATGGGATTCATTTAACAGAAAGTTGAAATGATGAATTATAATGAAGAGAGTAGCGTAAAACCAAGGGAACGATGCCCAAACATCATTAAAATTTAAAAGGGTAAATAAAGTATTTAATAAAATGCAAATAAAAAATAAAAAATTGTTGAGGATACAAGTTGACTTTCAGACGAATATAAGGCCAGAAATGTAACGAAAGAGACTTTAATAAAATTGAAATTGGAAAATGCGTAAATTATTCACAGGGGGGAAAGGGCCGAAAAAATGTTTAAAACCTATAATGCAGATAAAGAGCTTAACATGGGAGCCTGGTTTATCACGGGAGAGAATGGGGAAGGAAATAAATGGAAAAGCAAGTAAATGACGCGAATAATGGAAATGACGTAACAGAGAACATAAAGGCGTGCTGTTAATTACCTTGATTTTTATTGTTGTTTTTATTGCATCCACTTTCACCTTTTATGTTTGAATTACAACAAGGCATTATTTTGCTGGCCTTCCGTCGGTATTTATACACAAGGAATGTAATTCTCCCGTTGATAAACGAATGTTTGCTGAGGGGGTTACATGTATATGGGTCAAACATAAGCCTTATTTCATAATATGAAGGATTTCATGAGATGGAATACAGGCTAAACAAATATATACATCATGAGCATAAAAGGGATAAAAAAAGTGTTGTGTAATATAAAAAAATCTTGATATCCATTTGTAATTTTTCTACGTAAGAGGGCAGCACATAAAAATAACCGCCACCCATAAAAAAACTTACGTATTATAAGAAAGACTTTATCAAAACAGGAGTACTATTGCATTATGAGTCAATGAATAAGAACAACAGGAGGAATATTGTAATATAAATAACGACACAAAAACACGACATTATAAAAGAAAAGTAACACTGAAATGAGTAACTGATTTTATATGATTATATGGTCTATTGGATGTCTCAGCATTATTCCAGCTGGAATAATTAAACGGGAAAGGTGAACAGGAGTACCAGTCATTTGCATTCATTAGGGTACTTGCTAGATCAGTAATATTTTATGTGTAGTTTATGTGCATATTGGATGGAATTATTATCCCTTTTTTGATCGGAATGAGCCTTGAATTAAATATTAAATCGTGGCTCGATAGAAGGACAAGAACTGTGGGGAATCATCTATATTTTCCCAAAATTCTCTCTTTTATAACTTTCATTTTGTTGTTCTTCCTAGTTATATACTCTTATTCTTCCTCCATTTGTTCTTGCTTTGATCGACTACAGAGAGAATTTTAGACGCTTACCTTCTCTGCTCTACTTAGTGTTGGGCTGTGTTTGAGGGCAGGACAAATCCACTTATTCAAAGCAGAATTCTTCGGGGTGGTAACTCGCAACCTTTTTAACAGCCTAAACGGACAAAAGTCATCTATTCTTCTAGCACTGAAGACGTGCGAGTGTGGACCTCAGGTGGTCAGGGCTGTTAAAGGCGGTAGCTGAGTTATCCACTAATCCTCATCTGGGGGTGACAGGTTGTACGTGGTACCTTCACTCTAACATCAACTTCTAACAGGAGTAAGAAGACTTGAGGCATTGAAGTGAGCTGTTCATGACGTCATAGCAGACGTACCTGTTAGCCCCGTAGTAAACTCCTTTACCTTGGGTGCGTAGTACCTGATAAACAAATGAGAAGAATTTGTCGCCTGAATATGGGAGATTGTCAAACTTCATTGATGAAAAAGGTTATTGAACTTTACATAATTCATTTATGTTAATTCATTTTTATGCTATGCCACTTGGTAAATGTATTAACAAACTGAATTAACTAACTTGAGTGGGAATTTTATTTAGAATTATATATTTTGTGTCCCGTTTTTCAGGATTTGTGTGAATGTTCTTAGGCCAAAAGATAAAAAAATTATATCAGTATTTGTTCTTTACTATGAATTATGTGAGCCAATAACATATTTTTAAGCGTCATTTAACATGTACGGCAACGTCAGTGAGTAATATCTGCTTAATAAATCAATCATGGTTTCTCTTATCTTTTCCTGAGATACAGTTATCGTTAATCACTTAGAGAACGCCAGGATCTTGCTTGGCAAGTTCCCATGTAATGAAACACCTCTGTTATAAAGAAGAGAAATTGCGTATTGCATATACCTAAGGAATTTCATCATACACCGAATTTTTAAGTTAAAATACCATTTCATGAAACAATGAGACAAGTGATAGCGGACGAATGGTAAAAGATCCGGTAATTCAATATACTGGATAACTAAACATCATAAAGACGATTGCGTAAAAACTGGAGAGAAAATACAATTCTACTCTTCGTTTCCATTGAAGGAAAAAAATTGCAGCATAAAGGGGGCACCCCTTCAAACATTTGCATAATAGTGAGAGAGAGAGAGAGAGAGAGAGAGAGAGAGAGAGAGAGAGAGAGAGAGAGAGAGAGAGTCTTTTAATATCCGAAAAATGTCCTAATGTGCAGTAGAAGAAAAACAAATATAACTCTCTCTCTCTCTCTCTCTCTCTCTCTCTCTCTCTTCATTCCATATGGGCCGGAAAATACTTAATCGACATCCCCACAACGAGAAAAGGCCGTAAATTAGAGTAATTAACACGTAATAACTCATAACAAGTGAATTTCACTGTTAATGACGTTATCATCCACCGTCCGGAGGGGATTTAAGTCCTGCGATTGATAATTGGACAATCATCAGTATCAACTTTCACTCGACGTTCATTTTGGGGCATTGGATATGACAGAGGTTACTGTAACGTGCGGTTTCAGATAACCTTTCAATTAAAAGTGCTATTTCAGCATTTATTTTGATATACGTTTAAAATAAAGGGTTGGTTTCGCATTGTATTCAGAAGGCTCCCGTAAACTGATAATTTCATAGGGTTTAATGTTTTGTGGAATAGGGAATTACATTCTTTTATTGATGTGCAGGCGATTTAGTCACTCCATTTTTACTTAACATTTTGTGGAGCAGGGAAATGCATTCTTTTATCAACGTACAGGCGATTTAGACAATTCATTTTTGCTAATAATAAGTTTAGCAATTGCTCTGCCACTTCGATCTACTGCATATAATAGCATTACTATTCTTAGGTTTATGTAATTCTGAATCTTTTTTGTTTTATTTCGTTTCATCATTTCATTTCACTTTGCATGCTTTGCTTTTATCTAAAAGTTTGATGTGCTGTTGAAGCTTGATTTAAAATTTGATTTCCTAAGAGCGTTGTTCCGTTATATTAACAAGTGCATCATAATAATAATAATAATAATAATAATAATAATAATAATAATAATAATAATAATAATAATAAACGATGTTCGATATTCTTTGGTGAGGAGAATACAGTTGTTGCAAACTAGGGTAGTTTTATTGAAGAATTTGCCGTTACAGTCACAAAGCATCGACGCTAGTAAATGAAATGTGGCATTCATTTCCCGTAGAGTTTTTCATTCTTCGGGACAAAATTCCCATACATATTCTTCTAGGCAACATTCCGTTTAGGCTCTACTGTGCATGTTCATACCGAAAGACGAGAATAGACTGCCTATCATTCTTGGTGGATACTGCTCGTTACACATGGGTCGAAAGCATGCTGACCGCTGATTGGCTGAGGATGAAACTCGTGCTGTGACTGGCAGGCGAGACGTCCTCATGAGCAATGGTATAGCTGTTCGAGCTTTGTTGAGCTGGCCGTCATCTTCTCCGTACCATAGGCTCCTTACAACCTCTACTGCATCTTGGAGCCTCGCGGAACGTAGTGTCTACACTAGTAACACCATCACCCGTCAAATAAAAGAATACACTAAAGAAAACTAACCCAATTGGCAACTATTTCTTCTCCAAAGAATGACGAACATTGGCGAGTCACTGGCAGATTGCAGTAACAAAAAAATCAAAGTGTTAGAAAGATAGAGAAAACTTTTTAAAAGTGAATGCATATAATGTACCTATCACTTTCAACACTACGTGCTTTAAAGAGTGGTCTGATACTTACATATAATAATAATAATAATAATAATAATAATAATAATAATAATAATAATAATAATAATAATAATAATAATGTCCTACTACATTATTTAGTAACTCATGATAACAGCAATATTAATAAAAGCACACGAATCGTATTTTTTATCATCCCCAGCGGAAACAATATAAGTTCAGAAAAAAAATATTCATGTGCAATCTACAAAATGAAATCCCACAAATGCCAGGTGAGCTGGATTTAACTTTTGCCACGTTAAAATAGAATTTTTTTATTTATATCAAAACTTTACCTTTCCATTTTTTCAGGGTTTTATAGGTACGGTATGCCAATACCACATATTTTTTGCTTGTAGCACATTTGTTTTACCTATCTGAGGCAAAACGACAGACTCTCCAGTTTACTAGTCGCCAATGTTTTCTCTATGAATTTTGACGAAAGAGCAGGTGATTTTTTCATATTTTCCATTATCTGAGCAGTTGTTATTTAAAAACATATTTCAAACTAAATCTATAAAATTCCAGAATTTTTCTTAAAGCAGAAGAGAGAGAGAGAGAGAGAGAGAGAGAGAGAGAGAGAGAGAGAGAGAGAGAGAGAGAGAGAGAGAGTATGCATGCACACACACATATATGTGTGTGCGTGTGTGTGTAGTATGTATATTATATATATGTGTGTGTGTGTGTGTGTTTGGTATGTATACATGAGTTGTTGTTAGTTCATGAAAAAAAAGAGGTAGGTAAAAAGGGAAAGCTTTTCTCGTTTTCTTATTCCCATGTTAGGGCCGCATCTACTTTAACTGATTTTAGGATTACCATAAACTGAAAAATCACTCAATGCAAATCCGTAGATGGGAAGGCGATTGCAAAATTGGTTTTATGTTAATGTGCTGAACGCTCAGTAGCGATCAAGTTCATTTTCTTCCAGTACGGTAACGTTTTATTTGCATATACAGCTATGTAAATTATTCATGACCGGAGTCGATTGTATTATAAAAACGCAGAAAAGTTTACCTATGTATTTATATTAGTTTTTATGAACTTGATAGATCTTTCTGTTGCTCGTACATAACACATGGAGTGCATCTACATTAAACAGGTCTTGTAATTTTCCTTTCTTTCGTTATCACACGCAGAATGTGCAAGAATTAAAAATTAAATTGATTATGCAAATTGCTTTTCATCTTGAATTTATACAATGTATATTATTTCTCCATGTAGTCATCCCAAATAGAAATAATAAAAGAAACAGAAACAAAAATAAAAAAAGATGAAGTGAAAACCATTATCATCAAAGTTAAATGTATACCTTTCGTACAAGTGTTTTTATACTGCCCGTAACATGAAAAGCAACGACATTCAGGATGTAATGGCAAAGTAATTCAATTTTCCGGCCTAAATTACCAAAAATTATTAAACGGGTGTTGTTGATATCTTTCTGAAATGGCCTAAAGGCCCCTCCGCATCCCATTAGAGTTAAGTATGAAAAACAAGTTAAGTTAATTTGGTTCATTAACGAAGCAAGACAACAGGGTATCTCTTGCTGTTGGAGTTTAATAATTTCTTATTTTTAATTTATGTGATAACGTTCAGTTGAAGTTTGTGCTTTTGCACATTACCGAAGTGCAAAAAAAAAAAAAAAACATTCACCAGATTCAAAATGAGACAAATCATTCTCAAGTCTATAGCATTACAATGAAAGCTAAAAAAATCAACAACATCGTGATTAAGTTGTTATATATTAAAAATCCATAATTATAGCAATCAACTGTATTATTTATAATGGTTAAAAACAAAGATTTTCCAACACCTAAACGGTGCTCCTTCTCAGCGTTTTTGTTCAACGTCAGCACGTAGTAGTAACACTTCAGATGTTCGAAAGTATTTTTTTTATCTTTTACAAATAATACGGTTTATTGATATAATTTGTCGATTTTTTTTTTATATTCAACACATTACAATGGATGATAGCTCTGTAACGAGGAAATTAACCCCAGCATCCCTCGTGATGTTGAAGGAAATAAAACGAAAACAATTGGATCTCGTCCAGATCTTTTCCTTGACTATTTCATTAAATAAATGAATAATTCTTGGTCCGATCATCAAACCCTATCTGTAGTAATCTGACAATCAGTTCAACTTATTGAATTCACACACAAAAAAAACTTTCGAAATGGTTAAGGATAGTCAAAGTAATACGAACAATTAAACAAATAGATACAAATGAGCAGGCATTATCTCCCGAATTTCGTAGATGGACCTCGGATTTACAAAAAACAAAACAAAAAATTTAGAGATTCGGGTTAATCAGCCCTGAATTATACTCACTAACAACGGCGGATCCCCAATTTTTTGTACTCATGCACGGGATAATGTTTTGTTTGGATATATTTGGTTAAGAACAGCATTTATTTTGTCACTACGAAGCCATCCAATAAATTTTCATGCTGTTTTGCTCAACTGATGAAACAAGGGGCATAACTGAATAAGATTGCTGAGTGCACCACGAACTGCTCAAAAATCGATAAAGCTTGATCCAATAAACTTCCCTTTTCTCTCTCTCTCTCTCTCTCTCTCTCTCTCTCTCTCTCTCTCTCACAGACACACACACACACACACACGTACACACAAACTTATTACATAAGTACACTCTGAAATGCTCCAATGCTTAGAAGTACGATAACCTGATAAACCATCAATATTTTTGCATTATGAGTTGTGAACCTAAAATGTAATCGGGTTCATATTTGTTTATAAATAGATAGTTTACGCTATTTTAATCCATAATGTATAAGGACTGTAATGCCTAACTGACTGAGTCAATTGTGCATAAGTGCTTTAATCACTTTTACCAAAAAAACTAATTCACTTAAATCATAACAATTTCCTTTTACTACCATGATTTCGGTCAGAGAGAGAGAGAGAGAGAGAGAGAGAGAGAGAGAGAGAGAGAGAGAGAGAGAGAGAGAGAGAGAGAGAGAGAGCCAGGAATATTTGACCCCGATATCCACTGTCTTTGAATATTATTTACGTAATTTAATAATGCAAAGCGAGTAAATAATATAGAATTAAAACTTTGAATTACGAATAAGCAGAATAATATAGGAAAGGGAGAGTTCCGTCACAGGTCCCCTGTGTGACAGGAAATAGAGAATTGTGAGATGAAATAATAATGGACATGATGAAATGAGAAACAGATTTATGCAGATAAATGATTCATAAAGGTTCAATACTGAAAGGGTACGGTGCATGCAGTCCTAATACAGTGTAGCGGGACTACGAGAAGAACGAGAAGAAGAAGAAGAAGAAGAAGAAGAAGAAGAAGAAGAAGAAGAAGAAGAAGAAGAAGAAATGATGATGATGATGATGATGATGATGATGATAATAATGACGAAGGAAGAATTATGATTTGAGAAAATACAGGGAAAATGTAAAGCCAAAGGTATTATAATTTTTAGTATAGTAGTCCTTACTATCAAGGCTATTTTTTCAGTTTTTTTTTACTATTTAATTTTATCCACTTAGGCCTGGGGTTGACAAGCGTAGCTCATGCTTATCCGACCAGCATTTTCTTTTAAAAAAATCAGTTATGTTGAGAGCAATTCTTTAGTTTGGTGTAAGTGTTATCTGACGGAGGAGTACAATGTAATTAAAGCTTATTTAAGAATAAAATTGTTAAATGCACTTCAGATAATAGTTAAAATGGCTGCACCCAGATAAATACAGTAGAAATATACAGCATAATATGTAAAAAGAGTATACACGAGAGGATAAATTTATATATTAAGAGAAAGAAAGGAAATGACGTAGAAGATAAAAGCAAAACGTAATTAGAGTAAGAAATGCAAATGAAGGATAAAAGTCATGAGAGTAAATGGAAACACGGTATGAAAACTCATATATGGTAGGATCATATAATGGAAGAGATAAGTGACAGTCTGTGGGTAATCGGTAATGATCAGTACATGGCCAATGAATATATATATATATATATATATATATATATATATATATATATATATATATATAGAGAGAGAGAGAGAGAGAGAGAGAGAGAGAGAGAGAGAGAGAGAGAGAGAGAGAGAGAGAGAGAGGGAGAGAGAGAGAGAGAGAAAGAGAGAGAGAGAGAGAGAAGAGATAGAGAGATATATATATATATATATATAATATATATATATATATATATATATATATATATATATATATATATATATATATATATATATATATATATATATATATATATATATATATATATATATATATATATATATGCATGCATGTAAGTGTTTATCATATTTGTCTAAAAAATCTTAGTGGCAATTCTTACGAATATTTTTTTTTAAATCTACAAATTACCTCTTTAAGAATCTGTTCCATTAATTCAAGTTTTCCGCCTTCAATCTGTATTGTATACGCATATGAGAAACTTTAAAAGAGAAATTACCTTTCGATATTACGCAATATCTTTCCTTGAAAGAAAAAGTAGTCGTATTAAGCCTTGGTTACACTTTTATGAAATTTGAGTTACCGTCCCTAGTAATTTATTAAGTTCCTATTTTCTCCTTTTATAAAAAAGAAATTTTTACAGTATACGCGACGGTCCAGTTGAGAAAGCAAACAAATTACCTTTTTTTATAACTTATTTTCGTGAGTGGCATAGCCCTTCATTTATCAGTAACCAAAGTACCCTGTCGAGCCCAGCTCTTGCCCAATCTTTTGGAACGTTATTAGTAAAAAATCTATTTTTCCAGCATCGTTTAAGGAGATTTCATTTCATCGCTAAAGGCCACATGTTTTCTATTTCCTGTTACAGTTACGCTTAGGAAAAATTTCTTCCATAAAAAATAACCTTAAATTTAATGCGATTTTCTCGTAAAATGCGAACATTAGAAAATGTTTGATATCACCACTTTATACGAAGTTCTAATAATTCCTCCGGGGTGTCACCTACAGCGACAGTATCAATTACAAATGTGACATGTATCCAGTCTCAGTAACCCTGCAAAGACTCTTTTTCTCCACGTCCCAAAAAAATCTAAAGAAAAAAAAAAAAACTCTAAGTTTAATTGAAGCCCAGGCTGAGTCAGCGACTCAAACTCAACTTGGTTTGAACTGAACAAGTCGTTTGACGTAGAACGCGTACCAGCAAGAAAATCGGAAAATTAAACACGGAATAAATTTAAAAAAAAGAGGAGAACTTAACACTTTTTTTTTAAGAGGATCAAATTTCAAACATTTGGTCGGCTCTTTCTGTTTGTTCATGGATGAAAATCTTTAGCGTACGTTTTTAGCTTTCTGTAAAAGAAAACTGTTGTGCCAGCGTTGCCTGTCCGTCCGCACTTTTTTTCTGTCCGCCCTCGGAGCTTAAAAACTACTGAGGCTAGAGGGCTGCAAATTGTTATGTTGACCATCCACCTTCCAATCATCGAACATACCAAATTGCAGCCTTCTAGTCTCAGTAGTGTTTATTTTATTCAAGGTTAAAGTCAGCCATAATCGTGCTTTTGGCAACGATACAGGATAGGTCACCACCAGGCCGTGGTTAAAGTTTCATGGGCCGGGGCTCATACATCATTATACCGAGACCACCGAAAGATAGATCTGTTTTCGGTTGCCTTGATTATACACTGTAGCGGCCGTACAGAATACTCGATTGCGCAGAAGAAACTTCGGCTAATTTTTTATTTGTTAGTAACGTAAAAAATCCCTTGGGATTTTAAAAGGAGGTGCGTTATTGGGAGCAACGAAAGTGTCTAATCTTTTGATTAGTTTCTTTATTCAAGTTCAGAAGGATATCACAAAATACACCACTCGCAAAACGAATCTATGTTAACTCAGGAGAATAGCTATTAAAAAGAAATTTTCATAACATTTGAATTACTGAGGAAAGGCGACAATAGATTATCATCCCCGATACCAAATTTGTACATATAAATATGTTCGGACATAAATTTTGTGTCTACATAAATAGGACCTAAAATGAAAATGCTTCAAGATCGTCAAACCAGTCTAACTTAAGAATAATATTATTTTGTTAACATTCATTTAAGAGAACTGTATACTTCTCTGTACCTACAGAAACACATACATTGATGATTATAAGACACGTACAATATCCACATATTTCTATATGTGTAACTTTCCATTAAAATGTACTAACAAGAATACGGTAATCAAATTCGTTCTAAACACATATACAACTAAATTAATTGAAATTTATTTACTTATATTGACCGTTGCGCTTTTCGTATAGCTATCGTATTGTGTTAAATGCTAGCTATTAACCACTTACAGGGTCAAATGCAAAAAAAGAAAGAAAGAAAACTTGTTTGTATGTACAACGAAAAAATTATCTTGGATTAAGAAAAAAATTCCATTTATACTTGAATAAAAGATTTACATATTCATCGATACTAAATGGTGAAACCGCGCATTAGGAGAGTACCCTACAACGAAGCGCGTGATTCCAGGAGCCGTTGTGTCTCTGCATGCCACCATTGTCTCTTCTGGCTAGAGAATTGGGATGGCTGAGGAAGAAGGGATGCACAAGGGAAGGGGAGGAAGACGTGTTAAGAAATAAACGAGAGATGAACATCAGTTTGTGGGGCTGAAGTGTCAGAAAAGTGGTTGGTGAGAAGTAAGCTGGGACATGAGATGAATTCAATTTGGGAGTAGGTACGAAAAGGAATAATTTTTAATTTGATTTAGCTCAGCCTAGGCATCTGCCAAGACTGGTAACATTAATTTTGACGCTAAAGGCATAAAGGTAGTTTTCAGATCTGGTAAAAAAATCTTCCCAAAATGTTATAAATCGTAAAACTAGATTTAATAACCGTTACATGTAGCAGTAATGTGTATTTCATCTATTAGTGATGAAATAGTCATTACTGCCATGAGTTAAGAATGGCCTGTAATGTGTTATTTAACTTGTCCATCTAGAGCATTGAGAGCGAAGTACGAGCATATCAGCCTCTGAGACTCCTGTGTTAGGAAGAAACAGAATGGCTGGAAAGACTTACTTTAATGAACACCATGTTAATTCCCACCAGGTAAAGAGGAGAAGGAACGAGTTTAGTGGAAGGTGTGCCAAGGGAGTATTGAATGCCTCACATTCGTTTTCACTTCATGCATACGAAAATTCAAAACTACTGAACGCAAAAGGCATAACAAGCAAATTAAATAAACAAGTAACAACAAAACTTAAGATAAAAAAAAAATCAAACCTAAATCTTCCACCAAAACCCTAGTAAGAAAGTAAATAAGGAACGTTCATAAATTGTGCCCTGGCATTTCTTGGGAATTAAAAAGCCATTTGTAAGCTCGGGAGAGAAGCAGCCTTCAGTTTCTATTCCACGGTCCAGCGAGGGGAACTGGGCTACATCCTGAATTCGTAATCAGCGCAAAGGACTTGTTGCTCTGTTTCTGGGGGTCCTGTGGCTCCTGAAGAATTTCCCTCCCTTCATTGCTGTTAATTCTTTGACGCACAAACTGTTCTCTCTCTCTCTCTCTCTCTCTCTCTCTCTCTCTCTCTCTCTCTCTCTCTCGTGAAATGCATGTGATATTCAGAGTAAATTTAACTGAACGGAAGGACTGTTAATGATCTCTCTCTCTCTCTCTCTCTCTCTCTCTCTCTCTCTCTCTCTCTCTCTCTCTCTCTCTCTCGTGAAATGCATGTGATATTCAGAGTAAACTTAACTGAACGAAAAAAGAACTGTTGATGGTCTCTCTCTCTCTCTCTCTCTCTCTCTCTCTGAGACTACAGTTTTGATTTGATGATAAAACTTTTAATGCAGTCAGGATAAGTGGACAATTTGCACTTTCGTTTATTAACAGTTTCTAAACAAAGGAACATGGATCCTTGAATATATTTGCTTTGCTCAATGTTGAGATTATCATTTCTGAAAAATTCTAAATATAGATAACTCATAAAAAAACCAGTTATATTAGGGGCTACAAAAGTGTTAATACTGTGAACGTACATTTGACGCGACAAAAAGAAAATAATCCCTAAGGAATGTGTTAGCAAACAAAAAGGATTTTACCTTTGTCTGAGGATTTTTTCGAAATGTGAAAACTAGTTTATGATATTGCCCTTAAAAATCTTCCAACATATTATATACTTCCTTGTTTCTGCATAACTTTATAACACGATCATCAGATTTCCAGCTAAGTCTTAAGTTATTTACCTAATCTGTGCACCATAAACTGTGTATGTCGAGGCTATTATGACAAGATTTTGCAAAGGACAGGTAAAAACTGTGGGTACCTAAGCTAGATAGTATCTCGATGACGATGACCTTTAAGCTAAATGTATTAGTTACTTATTTACAAGTATTAACTGGAGATATGCTAACACTAAGTAAACGCATGAAATGCTGAACTTTCATAGAAAACGAGGAAACAAAAGGATGAAAAATAAAGATTTCATGACAATGATTAACAAACCAAAATGAAGCTAACGACATGAAAGAGATTCAGTGTTAAAACCAAAGCAAAAGATTTTGTAATGAAAGATAATCCGCATCGCAAAATTATCTATGGATTATGTTTCAATTATAACTTTCCCGGTATGTGGCCAAACTTTATAATCTGTACAGCACCCTGAACTAAAAGTTCTTATGTGCTATTGCACGAAGCCTACACTGAACAGCGTACTTTAGGGTTAACGATAGTCCGTTAAGTTGACGATGAGCAGTCCCTGAATAAGAGATTTTTTAAAAAATATTAATGGCTTACGTTATGCTTCGTAAATTGGTTTAATGAAGCACATAGATTAGAGATCCGTACGTTTAGGAAAGACTGTCATTATATATTTAAAAAAACACGTGCACCTTAATACATGTATAAGTGATCATCTTTTCCTCGGTAAAAAAAACGTACTGGCCTAGGTTAAGTGACCGAATGCAATGCACAAGATGGAATTAAGACCAGCCTTTTATAAATATCCATATCATTTTGGTTTACCTGGTTGAAAAAGGACTTCCATGATACAGAAAACTTTTCATTTTCGAAATTCACAGTCATGTGCAAATTCGATATTAGTATTACAGACAAACATATAAACGACAATGCAAGTTCATTTTAATCCATGCATAAAGTAATTGGTTACTTGCTGATCCCTTAATAAATTAATTGCACTGGAGTAATAGAACCTTTCTCTCTCTCTCTCTCTCTCTCTCTTTCTCTCTCTCTCTCTCTCTCTCTCTCTCTCTCTCTCTCTTTCTGTGTGTGTGTGTGTGTGTGTGTGTGTGTGAGCGTAGTATATATCAAAGGAACATTTCTAGCTAATGAAATATTCGAGTACTTCAGACCATCGACGAACGCCAACGCAAATAAATATAGAGTTGATGGTATACCATGAAAGATACGCACTTGATGTCAACTTCAGTAGAGTCAAATAAACAGTAACGTCGCTAACCAATATACAAACCCAAGAATCCCAATAGAGTGGTCGTTTAGGTGAATGTGAGCATAACGCAAGATTAATTCGAATGATTCATTAAGGTGGGGGAAGAATGTTCTTCCTTCGCAGTGTGTCGTGTGAAAAATATGGAAAATAAGCTATCCTATTGTGGAATGGGGATTTTGAAAAGAAAAATGCCCGTAGATATCAGGGGGCCCCCTTTGAAGCTCATACCGTCAGGTCAAAGGAGTCATTGAGTGTAGGGTTTAGGCTGGCAACAATAAGAGGAATTAAATTGTGTATGGACACCTTAGTGAGGGGTAAGTACAGTGGGGATATGTAACGTTGTCAATTTAGTATTCAGTTGAATATAGAATTTAGGCCAAAGGCCAAGCACTGGGACCAATGAGGTCATTCAGCGCTGAAACGGAAATTGACAGTAAAAGTTTGATAGGTGTAACTGGAGGAAAACCTCTCAGTTGCACTATGAATCAGTAGTTAGGAGAGGGTGGAAGGTAAGATGGAGGAAAGAGAATATGAATGGAGGCACAGTAAAAAGGAACGAAAGGGGTTGCAGCTAGGGGCCGAAGGCACGCTGCAAAGAACTTTAAGTAATGCCTACAGTGCCCGGCAGGAGGTGCACTGACGGCACTAACCCCCTTCGGGGATTTAGTATTCAAGGAAGCTAAATGATATTTCGATCAACAAAAAGGATGAAGTATACAATCTACTATACATTATATTCTACTTTTTAGATTTAAAAGAGATCTATAGAAACGCTTTCATGGTTTGTAATGTCTGTATGTTTATGGCCTTATATTTGCCAAGATCCCATAAGTTTCCTAGGTAATGAGAAAATTGTAATATATCAAAATAAGAATAAGAGATTTAATTCCCTAATCAGCTCGATAAGTTTGAGATAAATTGAACTAAATGGGGGCATTATTCTTCTTGAATGCAGTGAACCTTAGTGGTATAGACGATGCCGTAATAATTTCATTATTCAGTTTAAGTTATAAATTGAATTAATGTATTAGCCGAACGTTTGCATCGTTGCTGACTTTTTTTCTATAAGAACTGTGAGTAAAGGAGTGATATTGGCTTGTAGATTCGCTGAGAGAAACGTCTGAGGGACAGAGTACCCCTAGAATAGAAAGAGCAGTGTCTATGTATGAGTGTGTGTGTGTGTGTGTGTTTTGTGGAACGGGAGATAAGGGTTTCATGAGAACGAAGGCGTGACTTACCATTTTACCCAGGTGAGAAGACAGGTTGCGGTCTCACTGCTCATGCCCGACCTGGGGTATGGAAGTAAACGAACAATTAATCCCTAAAAAAAAGGAAAAAAGAAAAAAGCCTAACTGATTTCGAACGGTGAACGATTCTTTAAGGCTCGGGTGGATGGAATGCCGTCGCTATCAGCCGGAACAAAGAGAGGTGATGTCCACGTTAAAAAAAAAAAAAAAAAAAACGGAAGGGGTGGGGAGGGTATTCGGGCGAACAAGGGACCGGTTTGGCCTAAACGAAAATAGATTTCCCATGCGGTTGGACATTACAAAGAAAGGAGTGTGTGTGTGCGTTTGTGTGTATGTGTTTGTGTGTGAGCGTGTGTGTGTATGTGTGCGTTTGTGAAGGGGAAAGGGCCATGGTACCCAAAAATAGAACGAATTACGATAAAGAGAGCGATTCCAACAAAATGCCATTCATACAGCGAGCCATGTTATTCACGAAACTAGTGCGAATATTATGTATTACTAAGTTTAATTATTAAGCTCTTTTACTTCATAATTGTGTGACGTTGTCTTGAGTGCAGGGTTACCATCACTTCTGCTCTAATGACGTCTGGTATCAATTTTTCAAAGCGCAAAACTCCCTAAGATGTAGTTGGAAAAGGTAATAAAGTCACAGGAAAAAAAAGTCACAATTTTGGCCAGAAAAAAAGTCACAGGGAAAAGGTAACATAAATTTACAGTCTTTTGTTTATGTTTTTAGGGTAATTCCTAACGGGCTTATACTGAGCACGCCGCAAAGGTGGATATATACCGAGTTAAAAACCCTTGGGGGGTCATTATCTAGGGAATATTAATGTGACTTTTTTTCCTGTGACTTTTTTTTGTGACTTTTTTTCCTGTGACTTTTTTTTTTTCTTGTGACTTTTTTCCTGTGACTTTTTTCTGTGACTTTTCTCCTGTGATTTTTTCTGTGACTTTTTACCTGTGACTTTTTTCTGTGAATTTTTCTGTGAATTTTTCTGTGACTTTTTTACCTGTGAATTTTTGAGCTGAATTCAAAGGAAGACTGAACGAATCAAACCTCACTAAAGATAATCTCAATTCCGGAACGGGTGGGGTTAGAAGGGGAGGGTGGGGTTTGGAGGATAGGGGATAGGGGTGGGGTGGGGCGGTTTAGTTTGCCTCTGTAAGTGAATAATGAATATAACTGGAAAAGCCCATTCGTCATTTTGGTTTGAAAGATGAAGTCAGCATCTGTAACATTTATCATCAGTGATCATATCAATAAACAATGGATGAAATGTATTCTGAATAATTGGAGGACGTTAATATGATAAGTGGAAATGACCCAGTGTTAATAAGTTGATAAACAGGAATGCCCTTGCAAATGGTAAACATAATAAATTTTCAAAAGCGGAAGATCCTTAACAGTTGTTTTAACTTTCGTTATAAATCTGGAATATATCATCACAGAAGGATTTCTAGAAAGGTAACAAATGCTAGAAAACATAAATGAAATAGCTTGGATTTTATATACATACATACATACATACATACATACATACATACATACATACATACATACATACATATATGTATACATATAACATATATATTCATATATTATATTATATCATATTATATAAATATAAATATATATATATATATATATATATATATATATATATATATATATATATATATATATATATATGTATATATATATATATATATATATATATATATATATATATATATATATATATATATATATATATATATATATTAAAGTATTATATTATATCACATTATATAAATATATATATATCTATACACATATACATATATATATATATATATATATATATATATATATATATATATATATATATATCGATCCTTCACTGTTACTTCAGAGAACTGATACAAACACACAGAGAGACACACAGATAGACACAGACACACCCCACATACGAACACACACACACGCACACACATATATAAATAAAGACAAAATCCACGAAGGCAAGGGAAACTTTATTTATATATTCATCACGTACCATATTTTCGTGATTCAGTTATACATACATATATACATGTGTGTGTGTGTGTGTCTGTTTGTTTGCGTGCGCGTGTGTGTGTCTCTCTCTCTGTATCTGTAAGCCTGCGTCTGTATCAGTTCTCTGAAGCAAGAATACAGAGATCGATACAGGGCCAAGGACCGGCTTAGGCACCATTTCCTGTTAAAAATCCACCGTTTCTATATCGAACACGACTGCCGTAGAGAGTTGGAAACCTGCATTTCCAATTCAGAGCGTTTAGTCTGTTTTGAGCATTTGGATCACTCATAGTGTAGCATATTTCGAATGAAACATAAGAACTGATACAGAAATGTCAGTGCATCACTTTGTTATGGGCATCAAAATGGAGATTCTGTCATTTTTTTATAACGATAATTTTGGAAGTTCTGTTAGAACAATTTGCGTATGTATGGAGAGAGAGAGAGAGAGAGAGAGAGAGAGAGAGAGAGAGAGAGAGAGAGAGAGAGATTTTATTTGATTTTATGAATGATGGTCTAATGGCATGGCACTGGACCCCTTAGGTTATTCAGTGCCCTAGAGAGAGAGAGAGAGAGAGAGAGAGAGAGAGAGAGAGAGAGAGAGAGAGAGAGAGAGAGAGAGAGAACACTAGCGCCGATTAATACTACCCCCGAAAGTTATAATCTTTTAACTTTTCTTCCAAAAAGTTAGGCGCAAGATCAGTCACCTCTTCATAAATCGATTGGGCTGGTCCATTATGTATGCATTTTGACATGGCTCTAATATCTAGTCATTTTAACAAAAGAATCAAAGCGATGAAGGTAGACTATTATGACTGCGCAAATGACAGTGTCAACTTCTGTTTTTTAACTCTGAAAATAATGTTTGTTATTCCCTTCCCAACCTAAAGTTGAAGAGTACTACACTCATGACAGAATGAAAAAATATCAAGTGATATATTTTTGTCATTATCTATTGTCTCGCCAGCTTTGCTTAATAGAGTCTTAGGCTAATATTTCCTTGAACATAATTAGTTTCCTGGATATAATTTGATAATATTAGACCCGAGGATTTGAATGCTAAAGTTCTGAAATGGGTTTTCGTAGATAATCTAACATTATTCGAGTTTTGATAACCAGTTGTAACGACGATTTAAATGTTTATGCAGTGGATGCTCTTCATTGAAATTATTTGATGACTTGTAAGTCATTTTTGATCTTTATGAAGTGAATTTTATTGTTCTAAATTTCATATGACATGCTTTATTTCGGGTTTTGGTAATGGCCTGCAATGAAAGTCATTATGATTTTGGAAACCACGATAAGGCAATTAAAGGAAGAGTAAGCCTATGCCACAAAATACATTCCGAACACATTCGTTTACCTTGAAAATAAAACTAGTCGCTGCTCCTACACTCATTATCAGTTACCATATATCAATAAGACTCTGATGTATTGTACCTCTATTTCTATAATCAACTACACTTGTCTGTAATCCTTTTTAACCAGAAATAATAAACAA
>NC_089742.1:51029270-51064270 GCF_040412425.1 Macrobrachium rosenbergii
CTGAAGCTAGAGGGCTGCAATTTAGCATGTTTGATAACTGGAGGGTGGATGATCAACATACCAATTTGCAGCCCTCTAGCCTCAGTGGTTTTTAAGATTTGAGGGCGGGCAGAAAAAGTGTGGACAAAAAAATGTGCGAACAGAAAAAAGTGCGGAGAGAATAAAATGCGGACGCACAGACAAAGCTGGCACAATAGTTTTCTTTTACAGAAAACAAAAAACAAGGATTTTGTCTTTAATCTCCTTTCCTTCATTATAATTCCCATGACTTCTTGCTTATTCGTTCTGTTTCGTAAGTTTCCATTCCGATATGCATAAAATTCTTTTGAGTATCTCTGTTCTGCTGTTAAACCAAGATAAGAGAATTGTGCATAATTATTATTCACGGTTTTGTTCTTTTTCCTTTTCCTCGTCATACCTTTTTTTAGCGCTAAGTCGTTCAATTCAATAGAGATTTTATAAAACAAAAATGACTATTCTCTCAGTCTTTCCCAGGTTATATCATATTGGTAAGGATACTTGTTCTATAATAATAATAATAATAATAATAATAATAATAATAATAATAATAATAATAATAATAATAATAATAATAATAATAATTGAAACATTCAGCACACGATCATATGTGTGATAGAAATAAATTCTAACTCACAGCAATATATATATATATATATATATATATATATATATATATATATATATATATATATATATATATATATTAATATATATGCTTAAGTATGTTTTAACAAAATATGCTCACAATCAAACAAAATCACCATATAAATTAAACCAGAGAATTTCAATGCCGTACCTAAAGAGTAAATTATATTCACTGCTTCAAACTTTAAAAATTCTTCTTAACAACCACTTTTCGTCTCGTAAGCGGGCTCAAAGTATATCTACATATAAAATTATCATCAATTTTACGATTCATATGCAAATTTTGTACGCAGATGAAAGGCATGTGATACATTTGCGAACTAATTAATGACAATTGATGTGTAAAATTGTTCCATTGGAATCTCTCTCTCTCTCTCTCTCTCTCTCTCTTCTCTCTCTCTCTCTCTCTCTCTCTCTCTCTCTCTGCTCTTAAAAGCAACGAAAAACGTAAAGATTTGATGTATGTGAGTTTTGTTCCGAAATCTGCAATATCAATCAAGAGAAAGCTATTCGAAATGTAATTCCACGGATATTAGCAATCGGAAATTTTTATCCCATTCTGTTTGTTTTCGAAATTACTGTTGATGATGGGAGCTCGACGTGAGGTCTGTGAATGGAACAATTTTTCCGGGTATTATGTAAATACCCAGAGAAAGGTTGTGGAATGACGTGCACACACACACACACACACGTACACGAATACAGAGAGAGAGAGAGAGAGAGAGAGAGAGAGAGAGAGAGAGAGAGAGAGAGAGAGAGAGAAGGGGAAAGATTCTGCTGTCCGATGAATTTAGGAAATACCAAATAACCAACAACATTTTAGCATAATAATAGTAAAAGTGACTATATATATATATATATATATATATATATATATATATATATATATATATATATATATATATATATATATATATATATATATTCTAACGTCATTGTTACAAAGTCTGGATACACCGTGTTTTATTAATGGGTAGAGATTATAAGGAAATAACTGTTCCTCTAGATGTTATTCATATATATATATATATATATATATATATATATATATATATATATATATATATATATATATATATATATATATATATATATATATATATATATATATATATATATATATATATATATATATTCGAATCTCACTGTTACAAAGTCTGGATACACCACGTTTTATTAATGAGTAGAGATTAAAAGGAAATAACCGTTCCTCTAGATGTTACTCATATGAACACTGTTGTAACCTTCAGACAAACTAGGTTCATTAACAGTGAGATTATACTCGTCATCTGTTGAACCCACTGAAAGAAAAATAGTTTGACAAGAGAGAGAACTGATCTCAAACTCGGCTGATATCTCGTGCGAAACGAAGAGCCTCGTGTAACACAATTTTGCGAAAAGTTCCCGAAGTATTGATTATCCCGCTGCCTCAAAGTCACGTAGCTATAAATAGATTCGGAGAACACCCTTTGGGATGTTAGTTAGCATAATGAAGAGAATATTACATTAATCTACCCCCATTAAACTTCTGAGAAATTTCCAAAGCGCCTGAGGTTCGTTCTTTTCAGTGACGGTACGTCGAGGAGACGTTCTTATTAAACTGTTTTTATGTACAAAGGGACTCGGAGGTACAATAACAACGAAGCCAATCATTTCTGATTAATCCGTGTCATTGCGAAAGTAGCGTCATGGAAAGATAAAGGAAATGAAAAAAAAAACGGGATTCAACGGAGAGATTGTTTTTCCAATAAAGAAAGCATTGGGGATTAATTGGCCTCTCCTGAAAGGATTCTCCAAATATAAAAATTAATTTTTTTTTTTGTTACGATCCAGATGTTCCGATAGTTTTTCTAGACTGCCAGATGTTTCCGCAAGTTTTCCAGACCTTAATGTTTTTAGAAATGAAAAATGTGGAATTTTTTCCTTGTTTTTCTTTAGATAGAAATATGATATAAGTCAACTTTAAACCCACAGAATAATAGTGAGGATATCCCTTGAATATTAAATGTCTTGGTTCATTTTTATTCCTGGTATTATTTTTCATATGATCATATTTTTCATACGAACGTATCACTGATTGCAGGATAAAATATGCAGCCGATCCCAAACACTTACGTAAGTTTCCGAGACGCAATTTTGAAATCACTTGAAATAATAAATAGTTCCGAAAGTAATTATACAAAACTCATTACCCTGATGAAAGGTAAATTTACTCAAATGGCACCTGACTAGGGTGTGAATTTTGTGTAACTCGTGTTCTACCTAATACAAATGTTGTCATTCCATCAGGCGTAAAATGTGTAGAGGGTATTTCACTAACATCAGCAGTATACTGGATAGTATTCCTTATTGAAGTCATGAATAACTTGAATGGGCCAGGTTTACTAAAGCAATGAGTTAAATATCACCAACGTGGCGGCATATTCGAATCTAACAGTAGTTACTGATGAAGCGAAATCAAGTATGGACAATATAACTTTGTTGTGTGAGCCTGATGCTATAATGAAAACAAAAGTAGACCAAATCGTTTACTGACAAAAAAACATATTTCTGAAATTTATCCTACAGGTTTTTTTATTCAATTGCATTAAATAATAGTGTATTAGTGTACCAGGTTATAGTGTTCCCTGCCAGAGAATCAATAGAGAATATAAGAAAGAGACCAAAAAAGAGTTTATGAAAAGTCACACCAAAAAGTACAAAGGTAAAGTCTGCATATTTACGCTAAAAGAGTTTCCAAAAAAAAAAGGAAAAAATGCGCTGAAGTTTCTTCAGCGCAAACGAGTTTTCTGTACAGCGCATAATCAAGGCCACCGAAAATTGATATATTTTTCGGTGGTCTAGGTATAATGCTGTATGAGCCGCAGCCCGTGAAACTTTAACCACAGCCCGGTGGTGGCATGTCCTATGTCGTTGCCAGAAGCACTATTGTGGCTAACTTTAGCCTTAAATAAAATAAAAACTACTGAGGCTAGAAGGCTGCAATTTGGTACGTATGATGATTGAAGGGTGGATGATCGACATGCCAGTTTGCAGCCCTCTAGCCTCAGCAGCTTTTAAGATCTGAGGGCGGACAGAAAAAGTGGGGACGGACAGACAAAGCCAGCACAACAGTTTTCTTTTACAGAAAACTAAAAATGGAGAGCAGTAGTACCCTTCAGTAAATTTAACCACGTAATAATACCTATAATTGTACATTTCACTGTACGATGATTTTTAACAGGCATGACTAGTATCATTTCCCGTTATGAGATCTGCTAAATGGACATCATCACATGCCATTACTAACAGAGCGGAGTCATTTGAATGCGATTTCGACGTAAAAGGGAGAATTTTCAGTTTCAAACGATTACCATTGGGAGTTTGAAACAGACCAGCGTTTGAAAAGCATGTTGGGTATGAATTGTAGCGGACAGGACAGATTTATAAATTATGTCAAAATCAATAGAGGAAAGTCAGAATCTTGCAAAAGTTACGCGTTTTACTAAAAGGAATCACTGTTTGATAAGGGCATAACATTTCTGAAACAGCTAAGAAGCGTTGCAAGGCAAATGCAAGTCGTAGCTCCATTTCCTTCTTTGCAAGAAAATATTGTGCTGTTTTTCAGTTTTTCCGGGAATGAAAGGAAATACACGAACAGAATTCTTTCCATTATGTCAAAGCTCTAATATAAAAAGTTACATCTTTTTTAAGGAAAGTCTGAATCAAAATGTTTTAAACTATTAACTGTAAAGCGACAGCTTTCATTATTTTGATCATCCCCACCTTAGGAAAGGACACACTTTATAAAGAAATGCTCAAAACAGTGATTGTTAAAGCTCTTTAGGTTAATAACATGCAATGACATACAGCTGAGCTTTATGATGTGAATTTCAAGCGAGTGAAAGAGACGTAGCCTTCCCCCTTTTCAGTAGATTAGAAAGCATTTTCTCGTCAATACCTTGAGGTCATGATATGAAGTGTTAATCCCGCATAAAATATTCACTGGTTTCTAGAATTAAAGTCCACGTGTCAGGTATTAGGTAATGTTGATTTATACCAATAAAACCCCGATACAAAGTTAAATAAGAAGATATTTTATATATAATACGTATATATATAACAGAAAATCGTGATACTTTGTACGACGGTAAATACAGTCCTGTACATGTTAACACAACAACATTGTATATTACGTATATTGTGATGTATACGTACACACCTATTATATGTATATATATATATATATATATATATATATATATATATATATATATATGTGTATATATATGTGTGTGTGTGTGTATTATAAATATATATATATATATATATATATATATATATATGTATATATATATATATATATATATATATATATATATATATATATATATATATATATATATATATATATATATATATATATATATTATAATAGAGACTTTCTAACTGGCAAGAGAACTGCATGAACTCCGCTGAAGAAAAAAATAAGGAGCTTCACGGATTATCCTCGCAATAATACGGGAAATTACTTTGAATTTTTATGCCTCCAGATCAAAGGGTACCGGATTACCATCAGAACCTTTATATTCCCGACGGATTTCGGAGTGCAAGTAATTAAATACGATCCGCGAAGAATGGAGAACTTGGTAATTGGTTATCGTGGATGGAATGAATATGTTTATGTTTGATTACATGCACGGGATCATGGCATTTTAATCTGAGAAGAGAAGTTAATACATTGTGTATAGGAAATAACATATGCACGTGATCGATAAGAAATTATATACATATATACACACGTGTATGGATATACGTATGTATATATATATATATATATATATATATATATATATATATATATATACATATATATATATTGGTAGAATCTACTGGTCACTTTTTACTAGATACATATGTAATTGTAATAGCCACAATGCCCTCTTAACTTCTCAAATTCTTCGCGCTTTTCTGGATATACGCGTGTATATTAATGTGTGTGTGTGTGTGTATGTGTGTATATATATATATATATATATATATATATATATATATATATATATATATATATATATATATGTGTGTGTGTGTGTGTGTGTGTGTGTGTGTCACTCAGATTGACAATGAAGTCTATCTCTTCTAGTATACTGAACGAGCAGAATTGAATTCCTATTTGGTGTCTTGTATTAGTATGGTTGACATGCTTTTGGAATCTGGGATTCCAAACGTGAGTATTGTCTGATTTCTATTGGCAATTACTTTCAGTTACTCTCCTCTCTTCACTGCCGAACGTTTATGGCAAAAAAAAAAAGGTAATTTTTCATGCGTTATAGTTATCAAGGTTTTCAAGTGACAAGAGTTTTTATTGAGGCCATGGATGATTGCTCTCTACTTAACAGTTTGCTGTTACATAAAGAACGATTATATCAAGTAGCCAAAGTGTCAAGGGACGCTGCTTTTATCAGCCAGGCGATGATGAAATTGCCTATAGATTTAACTCTTAATGACGGATAAAATTTACGCAGATTAGGAGAGAATGCAAAGGATAGTATTACTTATATGTATGTATGTATAATATATATATATATATATATATATATATATATATATATATATATATTTATATATATATATATGTGTGTGTGTATATAATATATGTATATATTATTAAGCCACAAGTACCCTTTTGTATCAAATATGCTTTGCAGCGAGAATAACTTACATCTAAAGGGAATTATGATAATGCACCTTTCAGAGTAGCCAGAAAAGTAATAAAGGTATCATATACTATACACACATACATATATATGTATATATATATGTGTGTGTGTGTGTGTATATATATGTGTGTGTGAGTGTGTTTGTGCGTATGTATATGTGAATAACTCATACGACATATAATATACTCTGCCTCACTTCCAAGTTCGCCACCAGCCATATCCAACCCAGTTCTAGGGGCGTCATCTCAACTGCCTCTCTCTTCTGCCGACAGGAGTAGGTTCCACGTCGACCCCATATGGCTGCTTAAACGATATAATCGGAAATTCATCTGTCTATCCGAGCCAGCTGTGAGATCCATCTCCCAGCGTCTCTCACTCGCCCCTTTCCCCGATTTCTACATTTGGTTACGAGGATCCGAGGGAGGATTTATTTTCCGGGGTCGTTTTGGAGAGAGAATGAAGATTTTATGAATGTCTTATGGATAGTTTCACGACGATGGAAGACATTTTATGAATGTCTTATGGATAGTTTCACGACGATGAAAGACATTTTATGAATGTCTTATGGATAGTTTCACGACGAAGAAAGACATTTTATGAATGTCTTATGGATAGTTTCACGACGATGAAAGACATTTTATGAATGTCTTATGAACATTTTCACGGTGTTGTGGGGGTTACCTCGTCGAGGCTGTCCTAGGCTGGCAAATATTTTGACCGACCAGTGAATATTTAGGTCTAGCATCTATTTTTTTCTTTAATTCTGTCCTTTAACTGCGAACTGCAACAGTCGACCATCATTTGCTGCTTAGGTCAACAGTCGTAAGATTGATTTTAGAGAACGCGTCCATTCGTCCCCCCACCCCTCGACCACCTTACCAGATGTAAGTCATATGAAAAGGTCATTATGTTTAACTGCGAAAAAAGGTCATTGTATTTAACTGCGAAACGGTCCTGCTAAGCTTTTTGTTTTAACCTTCCAGTCATTCATTTTCTCAAAATGGCCCCAGATCATATTTAATGCCAGAGCTTAATATCAGCTTCCACGTTTAATGTGTTCAAGTTGCCAATCTTCCGGCCGGTTCGTTTTACGAGTTTTCCTTTATGTCTAAAAAAACCGTTTCTTCTCTCTCTAATTCCCGTGGTGCTCATTATCTCGCGAATCCGAGCTGTTGTATCATTTGGTATTATACTAATTTTTTATTCGCGTTATTTCATTTGTCATTTATCGCCCCTTTTCGGGACAAGAGTTAGCAAGATAATTATTTGTTCGTAATGAGACTGCACATGAAAATGTATAAAAAAATGGCTGATGAATTCTACCAGTGCCTGGAAAATAATGCACAAGAATAAACAGAACAAATTGATCCATAAATCCCTGGCTTGGTGAAATGATGAGGTTCATGAGCTGAAGAGATAAAATTTCTCTCTTCACTGATGGTTACGTGCGAGGAATGGAAGAGATATATAATGATAAGGAAACTGGAGAGATTGACTTTGTGTATTGTGAATATGAATGTGTGTCAGTTTATGATGGTGTAAGTTAATATCTTACAAGACGCAACGCTCCTACGAGATTAGATTTGAAGTAATGCTTCCAGATAGTTACTCTCTTATTCTGCCAAGCTCTTTGACCTAGAAGTACTAAGCAGGAATGGAGAAATGAGATAATTAGTAATTTGAACGTTTACGATCGCTTTTTAAATAATTAGATCTGATTGCGAGAAACCAGGTGAGCTTATCGAATGCCTTTGTTTTTGCTTTTCCCTCTGAACATCAGTTTATTTGTGTGAAATAGTTTAGTTTTTGTCTGGGAGGTAAATTTTCTTCTGAGAAGAGTTGAGTCAAGCAGTCTAATCTCACCAGTGTCTCTCTGTACGACGTTGATTTATTTTGTGGCGGGAAAAAGTGAAAACACTGGAGGATGGTTTTGAAACAGATAGGAATTTTTTACGCATTATTCCTTTATTTCAGTATGCTCCCAGCTGAGCAGTCTAGGATAAAAGACAGGGCAAGTAACTTTTAGTTTCAACAAGAAATCCTTTTAACGATCAAATTACTTTACAGAATACGGCATCTAAACTAAAAATATAAAAGTATTACCATGATAGTAAGTTGAATATATGTTCCTCAATTCATCTTAGAAGCTATAGTTTCAGGAAGAGGATTTTTTGTTATGGAATATATTCTTTTTTAATAATATAAAGTTCTGAGATCTCAGGAGAAAAAAATAACCTTAGCTCATCCGTCATCTACTTTTCAACAGAAATTTTTTTCCATTCAGAGTATTATCCTATAAACACCAGAGACATAATAAAAGATTTTTATACCCATTACTGATATAATATTCATTGGTAAAACTGTCAGTTTTTATTGTCTTTTTGCCTATATCACTAATGTACTGACGTCGATTTGTATCACTTAAACAAAGGCCAAGAGAAAGAGAAGGTCTGCTCACTTCCCCAAAAATCCCCCAAGTAGGCGGAGCTTTGTCTGTCTCCTTATTGAGTCGGCAGGTGAATTGCTGTAGTGAGCAGGTACCTCTAAGATACGTCATCGCCTACGTAGTTACCCCAGGGGGAGGCGACTCCACCCAGTTGGGCAGACCTTGTCTCTCTTGACCTTAACTTAAACCACGGGCCAATGAAGTCACGAAAGTTTCAAAGTCGGTTCACGAAAGCGAAGAGACGTTACCTTGCCATTGAAGCGAGTAATACCGTCTTGCTGTAGGGGTTACTGACTTAACAGTTTATCAAAACGATTCCTTGTAGTGGCTCTTAACCTGGGGTACCTTTGGGGGTACGAAATCTTTAACCTGGGGGGTACTAGACATGATAGCCAGCAAGGTTTGTATCATTAATCCTTTTCATATGTTTATATTGTATTTATATTGGATGGGGTATGAGAAAATCTTCTGAGATATCAAGGGGTATGGGCACTGAAAAAGGTTAAGAACCACTGCACCGTAGCATTTCTAAGGGACCTTATGCTACCCAAAGTATGACTGTTAACAAAATTTATTAAGCTGTGTCCCTACAATATCATAAACAGTCGCACCTTGCCTCTGTTCTTTGTATACCACAAATGCGACAATAAGCTTATTAGAATAATTTTCACTTTTTTAAAACCATTATTTTTCAAATGCAATGTAAAACAATCCTTTCACAGCCTATGATTATTTCGCATGAACGGCGCGTCAATTTTTCATGTGTCACTCATGCAGTGACGTCAGTTGGTGACGTCACTGCCACATGCGAACGAGGTGACGAAATGTTCCAGTGTGGTCCTCGATTTTTATCTATTTGTTAATTTTTAAATTTTTTTTTAATAAGCAAGTTCTCTTCTTTCTGTATTACACTTTACCTCATCTTACTTCTTCATAATGGACACCTTAATATTCTTTGGCAACTTGAACTGTTCAAGTCAGTGTCCCGTGTGGGCTTGTTCCATATGGATAGGGTTCATATTCTGAATAATAATAATAATAATAATAATAATTCTTGTTAATAATTCTAATAATAATAATAATAATTCTTCTTCTTCTTTCTTCTTCTTCTTCTTCTTCTTCTTATTATTATTATTATTATTATTATTATTATTATTATTATTATGTATTATTATTATTATTATTATTCCAATGAGGTTCTTACAGTCCAGTCAAATCTAAGGTTCTCGTACACTTGCTTCTGTCAATCTAGAATTCCGGTTCATGCCACCCATTCAAGCCTAAGGTTCTCTTACGTCAAAGATTATCAAATAGTCACCTTTTACTTCTGTCAGTCTAGAACTTCGATATCTCTAAAGGCAGTACCGCACGACACGTGCTACGAATATCTTAAGTAATAATAAATTATTAAAATGGCTAATGCAGTTTCAGTGCCACAGTAATCTCAGGAGCAACATACTTCTTGTCTTTGAATTATGTATCGCAGAAGTAACGAAAAATTTATTGAAAATATTGGGTAGTTAAAGGCCGCCATAACGCTCAGTTATACCTGGCAGTTATGCCTGCACAGTCGGCCTGTGGAGGCAAAACTGAACCCACTAACGTTCAGTTATAACTGCAAAACTGAACGCTAATGGGTTCAATTTTGCACAGGTCGACTGAGCCTTAGTGGCGGCCTTAAGATTTAACTGACGAGAGCGATGAAGTTAACCTTGCTCTTTTGAAACCTTTATATTTTCCCCAAGAAATGAAAATAAAGTTCTGTTAATGACTGATATTTGCATAAAGAAAAGAGCCTACTGCACTGAGAGGATAATAAAAATACCAAATGAAAAAGAATCCTCATACAAAATTCTTTTTCATAAACTAGAGGCATTCTGAAATTTTTTTTTTTATGTCATGTTCATTTACCACGGAAATATGAAAAATGAAATTTCACTAAACTCATACCAGACCACTTTGCAATCACTGCTTTTGTGATTTTGAAATTTGATTATAAGTGGAATTAAAAATAAATTCATTAAGAAGTTATCTTTAGATAATTAAACATTCATTTTTAAAAATGCCTAAATTAAAAGCTTAATGTACCCATCAGACTTGCGAGAATTATAAAATATCGGAAATGGAAATGAACAAAATCTACTTTTGTTTTAAAAAGCTTATCTGGAAAGGAGCCTAAGAACTGGATGAGACCATATCGGAAGCAAACCCAGTATTCCAGTTTCTAAGAAGCTCGTCAGTGTTAGCAAGAACTATTCAAGTTAGAGTTGTTCACTTTCCTTGAAAAAGGTTAAAGATTTCTGAAACTTGAATAATCTGTTGACTTGAGAATTTTTGCTATCTCAATTTTATTAGTTAAATATTTTCTGAGTTTATGCCAGTGATCACAGCCAACTTTTTCTTTTTATTTTGTCGTGTGATATGGTGCTAAGAAAACAAGATTATCTCAAGCTTCTCTCTCTCTCTCTCTCTTTGTCATTTTTCCTTAAATCATCGATGTTCCCCTCATTCTCCATCTCTTTATTATTCTTTCTTAAATCATGATGTCCTCTCTCTCTCTCTCTCCTCTCTCTCTCTCTCTCTCTCTCTCTCCAATATATTCCAAATGCTGCCCCATCTCCCTCCCTCTTAACATCATCTCCTATCTCTCCCTTTCTTTGTCTCACTCCTGTTCTTAACCTTCCTTCTCTCCCTCTCTTTCTCTCTCTCATTTTGTCACAACTACATAATTAATAGCGACTTATTTTTTATCATTCTCAGAGCAAATCACCAAAATGATTAATCGCAAAAAAGTATCAACGAATTGAACCCGAATCCTTCACAAATGTCGAAGGCGATCCAAGAATCTCGTGAAAATTATTAGGAATCGTTTTATATTTCCCATTTTAGTTTTCTGAAAAGAAAACTTTGTGCCGGCTTTGTCTGTCCGTCCGCACTTTTTTCTGTCCGCCCTCAGATCTTAAAAACTACTGAGGCTAGAGGACTGCAAATTGGTACGTTGATCATCCACCCTCCAATCATCAAACATAACAAATTGCAGCCCTCTAGCCTCTGTGGTTTTTATTTTATTTAAGGTTAATGATAGCCATAATCGTGCTTCTGGCAACGATATAGGGTAGAAGCCACGGGACGTGGTTCAAAGTTATGGGACGCAGCTCATACAGCATTATACTGAGACCACCGAAAGATAGATCTGTTTTCGGTGGCCTTGATTATACGCTGTAGCGGCTGTACAGTAAACTCAATTGCGCCGAAGAAACTTCGGAGCATATTTTACTTGTTTTTTTTATTCTCTCACGTTCATCGCCAGGGAAAGTCCGCCTGATTTATGCAAGAGAGGACGATCGATGACATATCGAACAGCAACATATCCTTCTGGCAACCCACATCGGATGGCATTTCGGTAAAACACCCGACGAGAGAGAGAGAGAGGAGAGAGAGAGAGAGAGAGAGAGAGAGAGAGAGAGAGAGAGAGAGTTGGAAAAGTATGTCGCCGAACTTGAAATCACTAGCGCGCAACTGTTGCATAATGGCGACAACGAGGTACCTAAAAAGCGATAAGGATTCATCCCACTTTGATGGCAGAGAATACAGACTTGGTCGCTTCTTTATTTAATCTATTCGAGCAAAGACTGAAATGATTTAGAGAAAAAAAAGGCAGAAGAAGAATACAATGCATTGAAAGGTCAGTCCGGCATCAAAGTGTAGATCCGAGACAGAGATGGGAAGAGAGTCAGTTATTTGCCAGCATCAGGCGAAGGAGGCTGCGCTCTCTCGACTCCCCGCCCGTTTCACACGCTCGCTCCAACTTGTTACGCGGCAAAGAATTATGGGTCTTCCGCGATTGTCAAGCCCCATAAATATTCCAAACAAGTATCCCGTCCCGTTTTCCAAGAGAGATGTCAATTTGATTTCGTTTTAACTCGCATCGATCTCAATGATGGTTTTATGGTGTTATGTAGATTAAGAATGCGGAGCTAATTCGTTGAAATCTTTGGTGTTCTTTTGATCCACGAGAAACTGATAACATGGAAATGGTATGGGAAAAGGCCCTCTCTGTCATTTCGTTCCTTTTGATTTAACACAATTGTTTTGATGATATTTTTACACTTGATTCTATATGTATGAAAACAAAGTAGTGATTACATAACAAGAAAAAATTAGTACAGCCAAACCCATTCTCAGCATTTTAAGGCAGGACGTCTATCTTGGCGAAATTTTGATACTGCTAAATATATTAGTGCCCAAGAAAGCGGTCTTGAAGAAAGGAGATTTTGTTTTTAACAATTTACACACATTCTGGAAAACAAGGAACCAAACAATATCAAGAGAAACAAAGGATTCATTTAACGATGAAGGTACAGTAAGTTGTTTTTCATTTGGTAGTTTTGCCATTATAAACACTAATTTTCAAACCGACTTTTTTTCATTTACCTCAAAGAAAAAGAAATATGCTTAGAAAATGACACTGATAAAAATCAAGAAGGAAAATGTGTCTCAGAATACGGGGTCGTTGTCCAGGTACCGAGATGGAATCTTGGTATCCCGATTCGTGAACTTCGCTTTGTTTCTATTCAGTCACAGGTATTCGCTCTTTTCTTTCCAGTCAGCAGGTAACTGATCCTTTTTTTCCTGTCAACAGGTAACTTACCTTTTTTTTTCTGTCAACAGGTAACTGCTTCTTTTCTTTCCTGTCAATAGGTCACTGTTTTTTTCTTTCCTGTTAACAGGTAAGATCTTCATTCTTCCTGTCAACAGGTAATCGCTCCATTTCTTTCCTGTCAACAGGTAACTATTTTTTTCTTGCCTGTTATCAGGTATCTTCTTATTCTCTCCTGTCAACAGTTAATCTCTCCATTTCTTTCCTGTTAATAGGTAACCATTTTTTTATTTCCTGTTAACAGGTAACTGCTTTATTCTCTCCTGTCAACAGGTAACCGTTTCATTTCTTTCCTGTCAACAAGTAACTGCTTCGTTCTTTCCTGTCAACAGGTAACGGTTTGGCTCTTTCCTGTTAACAGGCAACGGTGTCGTTTTTCCCTGTCAGCAGGTTACATTTTCGTTTCTTTCCTGTCAATGGGTAACTGTTTTTTTTTTGGCCTGTCAACAGGTAACTGCTTTGTTTCTTTCCTGTCAACAGATAACTGCTCTGTTCTTCTCTGTCAACAGGTTACACTTTCGTTTCTTTCCTGTCGACATGTAATTGTTTTTTTTTTTGCCTGTCAACAGGTAACTGCTCTGTTTCTTTCCTGTCAACAAATAACTGTTTCGTTCTTCCCTGTCAGCACGCAACCTGCCATTCCATTACAAAGTTCATTGTTCCTCCCGGGCCCTTGACTCCTGATGGCTCTCCACTTGTAGTATTTGCTTCGCAGTTGAATAAACATCGCCGAGTTTATTTTTTGCATACGAATATTTGTCAAGGGGCGTCTGAGTTCCCCCTTCCCTGTATCTTCAGGGTCGTCTCAATGGGGTCCTTGTCTGTTCGTCTGACCATTGTGCAGCTATCTCCTTGGGTTTTAGTAATTCACTTACATTTTTATCTTTTTATCTATCAGTTTGTTAATTTCTGCATTTCCAATTACCTTCTGTTACTTCTTTCTGATGAACACCATATTCTTTGGAAGCTTGAATTTCAAGTCGATGGTCCCTTTTGTGGGCTTGTTCCATATGAACACGGTTCATCTTCTGAACAATAATAATAATAATAATAATAATAATAATAATAATAATAATAATAATAATAATAATAATAATAATATTAATCCTCGTAGGTACGAGCATTTCCCTCCTGGATTTCAGGTGACTGACTGACCGTGTTCGAGTACATTGAAGTTCGAAATATGCTTTCACATGAGAGCATTTCCGATTAAAGTAGTTTAACTTTGGGTCATTGCATAGCCAACCATACACTAGTCTTTCTAACTATTCTTCGAGTGTCTGGGTGTTTGAAGTTCCCTTCTGTATATTCCCTTGAGCTCCTCGAGGTGTCTTGGCTGAGATCAATACAGTTAAATATGTATGCTTTACCAGGAGAATTCTGGATGTTCACGAATTTCTGTAGTGATTCTATTCTTTGCTGACACGCATTTCGGTGCTTGTAATATTAATGAAAGTCGGGAAATAAGAAAGAGACGATCTCTGTATCCTTCGTTGGTCATCTGTCAGGTTATTTGCTCCTCCCCCGTCTCCTGTTTCTAATACTACTACTGCTGCTATTAATTCTGCCACTGCTACTGATACATTATTATGTTAATAATAAATGTGTCGAGAAAGAGAGAAAGGGGAGCATTATAAAAACCGGCCTATTGTTACAAACTTTCATTTTTGGAGAAGATAATTACAAGAATATGACCAAGAAAGTAAAATATCAAGAATATAATCATGAAAGCATTATATCAAGAATATGACCATGCAAGCATAATGTCAAGAATTTGGCCATGAAAGCATAATGTCAAGAATATGACCATGAAAGCATAATGTCAAGAAGTTGACCATGAAAGCATAATATCAACAATATGACCATGAAATCACAATATCAAGAATATGATCATGAAAGCATAATATTAAGAAAATGACCATGAAAACACATTATCAAGAATATGACCATGAAAGCATAACATCAAGAATATGACCATGGAAGCATATCAAGAATATGACCATGAAAGCATAATATCAAGAATATGACAATGAAAGCATAATATCAAGAATATGACCATGAAACCACAATATCAACAAACTGTAACACTGATTTGTTGGAAGACTAAGTGAAATAGCTCTATGGAAGCGTTCTTTTTGACGGCTGATTGATGATGAACAAGAAGTGAAAAGGTCTCCCGACCATTGGTCAAAGGATTCATTCGTGTGACTGACGTAAAGGCTCCTAGAGAAGACCTATTGGATTTTCTCTCCATTGACTGAATGAATGACAGCATTTTCAGGGAGTAGGGTTCTACAACCCTTTAGTGCAACATAAAAGGTCTCTTTTGTTAGGTGCTCGAAGCACTTCACAAGATGAGTGGCTCTATGCCTTTAAAAAAGATCAAAGTTTAAAGATCTTTAACAAAGTGCAAGGGTTTCCTTTTCAGTTACGTTTGTACAGCTTTTTAAGCACATTCTCTGGAAAGCACGTCTAGCTGGCTGGACGAAGAAACATTTGTTTTTGTTTGAAAGCCGCGACTAGAAAATCGAAGCTATCAATGGATTTTTTTAAGGGCTTTCTTCGACAGCTTGAAGATCCTCTTTGGACAGCTACTCGAGTGAATTGTTGACTAGTCTAGATTTTACTGTGTGAGTTCATTCAAGATGATTGCCGAAGATGACTCTTTCGAAATATCTGATTTAAAAACCAAACGGTACACACCTTTATGTATATTCAGAAACATATTCAGGAGGAAGTAGATTAGTCAGATCCATGGACGAATAGAAATTTAGGTGACGAATAACAATAAATTTGTGGCATATATAAATGCATGACTTAGCAGATATGTACTAACTTTCTTGTAATACCATTTCGATTTAAGATTAATTGTGGTGGTTAACCGACTGTCAATCAATCAATTTACCTTTTGCCTGTCATTTCATTACACGTCTTCACTATTAGGTGGCTTCGTTATCCTCACGTATGGCTGATTACTCTGTCAGGTCTTAATCTGTGTGTGCGTGTGTGTGTGTGTGTGTGTGTGTGTGTGTGTGCGCGCGCGCGTGTGTGTGTGTGATTGTTTGTGCCTGTGGGTCGTATACATACCTATCTGACAGTGCACGAGTGGCAAATTGAAACGACAAGGAACTAATTTTTTTAAATTTTATTATTTTGAGAGATTTCGCCTGGAGAATAAAAATGGTGCCTTAGAATATTAGTTACGAATTACTCAAGATTTATCCTCTGAAGCTTTTACCGCTCTCATCTGATGAGAAATTAGAAGAGATATTTTTAGCCTGCAGTTCCTCCAATAATTCCTTTTTCGTATTGGCCAATTATTGGATTTGCATTTTGTTTCTTTTTCTCTTTTTCTTGTTTTGTTCTGTTTTTCGTTTAATGAGGTTCGTAAGTTAATTACCTCTGTTCCCCTTATTTACATATTACAGTTTACTCTAATTGAATTTAGTGTCCTTAATAATTGTCTTTATATTGCGTTTGCCTCATCTCTGTATTGTATAAAATACTTTGGATTAATTTTTGAACATTCCTTGTGATTCACTCTTTCGTTTTGCTTAATTTCTGTAGGCTTGCATGGGTTTTATATTTATATATATATATATATATATATATATATATATATATATATATATATATATGATATTAACGCTTTCAGTCGATGAAAAGTTACCAAATGAGTGAATTTGTTTTTCCACCATGAAAGGTCTTCAATAAATCATTTCCAAAAGCTGTGATCGTGTGTTCACCTTATAAATGGCCTTTATTTTATAACCATTTTTGTATCATTTTCAAAATTTTTCTCTTTTCACATCTTTATTTCCTTCTCTTTTTTTTTGCTTTTCAGTCTTGCTTTTCATATATTAAAAGAACGCCTGGTTTAATAGCCTGCCAATCCTCTCAGGCTAACAGCAGCTCTCCTCTCACCGAGCTTTCAGTCTGTCCATTGCCTATTTTCCGGCTCATTTCCCTCGATCATGAGAGCATAAAATGAGAAACACCACTGTTTTTGAGGCCATTAGACACCGATCTCCCGAGTCATATTGAAATTGCAATACCTCTCATAAACGTACACTGATGGCAATCATTCTCGTCTCTTCGTCGTCAAATATTTAACAGAAGCTTCACGGTACTCGATCTGGTTTTAGTGCCATCAATTCCTAGAGATGAATCGCTGAGGAAGAATTTGTAATCACAATGAATAGGAAGGAAAGAAAAATCACGTAGAATATTTGCGATCGTTTCGAAAGCGGTGTTGATTACCTTTTGCAAAGTGGGTTCTCAAGCGGACTTGATAATTCGCACGTTGAAGTACCTTTACGTTATAAAGTCTTGACGCCCGTGGAGGGGTAGAGCCATCAGTGTACCTCACGGGGTGCACTGTAGGCATTACTTAAGGATCTTTGCAGCGTCCCTTCGGCCCCTAGTTGCAACCCCTTTCACTCCTTTTACTATACCTCCGTTCATATTCTATTTCTTCTATATTTCCACTCTCTCCTAACAATTGTTTCATTGTGCATCTGCGAGGTTTTCCTCCTGCTACACCTTTCAGACCTCCTTTACTCTCAATTTTCATTCCAGTGCTGAATGACCTCATAGGCACCAGTGCTTGGCCTCTGGCCTAAATCTTATATTCCAGTTCCTTATAAAGTCTTGATTTTCATACGCCTAGTTCATGAAAGTCAGATAAAATGAGAAGACGCAGATTAATAATACTACTAGTACCAATAATAAGAAGACTAACACCAAAACAATGCTACGTGGCAATGTAGAATGACAGTTATGAATAATTTAGGAAGGACATCTCACAGAATAAATTTCAGAATCTTGTTCTCTTACTACAACGGAGATTGAACTTATTGATTTTCTCAATATAAAAAAAAAAATTAGAGCACTGTGCCCACTGGATCAACTTTTCTGAAATCTCATTTTCATGCAAGAGGAACTAGGCGCTTCAGTTAATCTGGAGAAGAAAAACATCCAGTGCACAAAGGGTCTTCGTTTTTGGAAACAATGCTCAAAACGATGTTTAATATGACTTGAACTCCCAGGATTTTCTTTTTTATGACTCCAGAATCATAATCCACTTGACTTTTTGAATTTTATGGCAAGACTAACTCTCATGGTCTTGGTAATGTTCGGGAACTTTAGCATTTAAGTGCAAGGCGATTTCGTTTTATTATAAAAGCTTTACTGCAATAAAAACTGTTTTTAGAGCTGACGGTTCTCTTAAATTAATTTATTTTTTATGACAATAATAAAAAAGTGAGTTCTTCCCCAGGAGAAACAATTTTTTTTGTGACAAAATTAATAATTTTCAAATGCACTATCACGTTAAAATGAAAACGGATTGAAAGGTAGCAAGCAATTATGTTCGGTCAAAACCATTAGCTGACCATTTTTTGTTAACTGTGTTTTATCTCGCATCATTAGCACGACACTTTAGATTGACCTACATGGTAGAAACCACCCAAGCCCTTTTTCTGAAACATACGTTGTGCTTTTCTCCTAAGCATTGAATTACATACGTTGTGTTTACTAGACTGGTAGGCTGTGCATAGATTAATGGAGCCAATAACCTCATCCCAAAAAGCATCGCTTCCGAAACAGTCGCAAATATTCTGAGAGATTTTTATTCATTGTGATTACAAATTTCTTCTTCAGCGATTCATCTCTAGGAACTGTGGTACTAAAACTGGATCAAGTACCGTGAAGCTTCTGTAAAATATCTGACGACAGAAGAGACAAGAATGATTGCCATTAGTGTACGTTTATGATAGGTATTGCAATTTCAATATGACTTGGGAGATCAGTGTCTAATGGAAATGGTGCATTTTACCTCATGATTAAGGGAAATGAGCACCCTCTGAAGCCAAGACCTGTTAGGGTAAAAGGTATGAGGTTGAACTTTTGTATGATAAGGTAACCACACCATTCAAACTGGAGGTAATGTCAAAGACAGTTCATACTATAATTCCCGACCCAATTAGCATTAAGTACAGTTCCTAAAGCTCGGAGCAAGTTTCCTACATTCTTCAAACTTGTTTAAGGGTCAGTGGTGAGAGAAACTGCCTCAGGCCTAGAGCAAATCTAAATTCTTACTCTGTCTGTCTGTCTGTCTGTCTGTCTGTCTGTCTGTCTGTCTGTCTGTCTCTCTCTCTCTCTCTCTCTCTCTCTCTCTCTCTCTCTCTCTCTATATATATATATATATATATATATATATATATATATATATATATATATATATATATATATATATATATAATTGCATGTGTTTATATATATATAATGTATACATACTGTATATATATATATATATACATATATATATATATATATATATATATACAGTATATATACATTATATATATGTATATATAAACACATGCATATATACATATATATATATATATATATATATATATATATATATATATATATATATATATATATACACACACATACACATATATACAGGTCAGTACAACGTTCATCTGTTTATACATTTAGATAAAAGGAAATAGACGTTTCATTGCAAGATGCTATTGTAAAAACATCCATATCCCACAGAGAACCCAAAGCTTTGAATAGCTGAAAAGCCACACGACAGAAAATTTCATCAAAAAAACCTACATAGTAAAACACAGCAGCCCGCGACAGCCAATGGTCCATTAGTTTTACATTGTGAAGAGTTAATTTTGATTACACTGCTGAATGCCCGGTAACTTTTGAATTTGACTGTCCACAGAAATTAGTCCAACATGCTTCCTTGTGGCCTAGGTCTGGGCCATAGCAAATCAGCTCAGGTACTTAATCATTGACGAGCCCTTTTGTTACCAAAGCCTAGGGGCATTATATAAAAAAAGTTCGACTCACCAGGCCGTCATTAAGGATTTTTTTATATTTTAATAACCAGGGGGCATATAGTTCCTTCCCCCTAATTAAATGCCAGTAACCTTCTTCATGTTATAAATAAATAAATATCTTTAGAACATTCTTCTTCTTGTTTTTTATTGGAAAGTTGTTGTCGTAAACTGAAAATTCAGGCATAGCACAAATTCGTTGTCAGGATCAGCATAGTTAGATAAAAATTCAACTCATGGATCATAATATCATATAAACATTTCTCAGTAATGCTTCTTCTCTCGTTATAATTGTTATCTCATGTATCTTGATTGTGTATGTTATTGTCTCTACTTTGTATATTCCCTGTATATAACCTTGAGCTGAAATAAAATTATTTATTATTATTATTATTATTATTATTATTATTATTATTATTATTATTATTATTATTATTATTATTATTATATGAATACTGTTTTATATTAGGTAATACGAACTGCAAGAAGAAAGTCTTTGAGCGCCAGTTTCTGTATATTTGCTTTTAAGCCCAACGTTGCAAAAATCACCAACGCTCGAGGAATAAGTGCTTAAATTGAATTTAAATTTCCATTAATAAAAGAAGACAGAGTTACTATTATTGATAATATTCTTACGTGGAGATTTATTTATAATATCCTAAAGTGGACATTGTTACAGAAGCGTAATATCATCATCATAGATTCTGTTGACAAGACTGATTTTCAGAGTAGAATTCAATCTACTCTTGAACAGTCCCAGACAAAGCGACAAACTCTTTTGGCAATGAATTTGTAACCTGTTAGTGAACAACTGCTTCTGATGTTGCGCCTACTGAAATAATCACAATCGAGTAAGAGAACTTCGAAAGAAAGTTAAATGAAGGCAATCTAAAGTGAACTGTAATTAATTTAAAGGTTGTTACGTCCAGCCTGATATTGTAGCAATATGCTCTTACAAGTGGCGGCGTCCATCACTGCGATTGCAATTGAGCAACATCATTGTTCATTATCTAAGTGGAGCACTGACATGGGTACTCTCTCTCTCTCTCTCTCTCTCTCTCTCTCTCTCCTGTATATTCCCACGTTTTGCAGTTCGTTATTGCTTCTTTTATTTTCTGTCTGTCTGTCTGTCTGTCTCTCTCTCTCTCTCTCTCTTTTATGTAATAGCCATTTTTAATGGAATAAAAATTTGACTTTGACTTGACTTTGACTCTCTCTCTCTTTCTCTCTGGAATCTCCTGTATATTTACGTTTTGCACTTATTGCTTTTTGTAACTTTCTCTCTCTCTCTCTCTCTCTCTCTCTCTCTCCTGTATAGTCCTAAGTTCTGCAGTTCCTTATTGCATTTTGTTAAATTATCTCTCTCTCTCTCTCTCTCTCTCTCTCTCTCTCTCCTGTATAGTCCTAAGTTCTGCAGTTCCTTATTGCATTTTTGTTAAATTATCTCTCTCTCTCTCTCTCTCTCTCTCTCTCTCTCTCTCTCTCTCTCTCTACTCTCCTCTCCTGTAGTCCTAAGTTCTGCAGTTCCTTATTGCTTTTTTGTTAAATTATCTCTCTCTCTCTCTCTCTCTCTCTCTCTCTCTCTCTCTCTCTCTCTCTCTCTCTCTCTCTCTCTCCTGTATATTCCTACGTTTTACAGTTCCATTGCTTTTTTTTATTATCTCTCCACAGACTCCACTAGCCATAATGCTAAAATGAACGAATAATTTTGGTCACGAATATGAAAACTTAAGAAAAAAAAATAATCCTGTTTTTTGTTTCATTCATATAAATCTGCTTTTCCGAATACTTAGAGACGTGTTCAAAGAAGCAAAGAGCCCCGGAGGGAACATGTGAAGAAAATTCTCCGGTGGTGTGTATGTGTGTGTGTGTGTGTGTGTGTGTGTATGTGTAGGCATGATACGCGAGGACAGAATTGATTGAACTATCAATACAGGTAAGAATTCCTTTACTCTTACCTTTCTTTGCTGGTGTGTGGTAACGTGTTTATATAAAACAAATCGGGTGAATGTTGGATCAAAACCACTTTTTCGTTTATCTCCTTCTGATACTTCGTTCTCAGGTCAGGAACCTGTTCAGAAAGATAAGGAAATTAATATATTACGATTTACACGTGGGCTTATATATATATATATATATATATATATATATATATATATATATTTATATATATACATATATATACACACACATATATATGTGTACATATGCGCACACACACACACACATATATATATATATATATATATATATATATATATATATATATATATATATATAAATTTCTGACTCACATCAGGATCGAACCCAGGTCTTTCAATTGAAAGATGAGACCGCTGCCAACCAAGCCTCATGAGTCATAAAAGACTTAGGTTCGGTCTCGACAGAATCAGAAATTTATATACATAAATTTGTGTTCCACACGTGATTGTGTTAATTATAATATATATATATATATATATATATATATATATATATATATATATATATATATATATATATATATATATTTACTGAAGAGCCATAAAAATTATTCGCTAATTGTGTCTGACATAAGTCAGCTTGCCGATTAGAACATAAGCCTGACAATTACTGAACTCGATTCTTTATGAAGTGCCTAATTAAACATAATTAATACGGTTCTTTTCTATCTTTACTCATCACCAGAATACCCAGTGAGATAATGATCGCATACATACGTTCAAAAGTTTAATTTTTTTTTTTCATACAAGCTTCCTGCGTTTATGCAACATAGGCGTAAAACTTTATAAGTTTACCAGCGCCTTGAAACTTCATTCTAGACACAGATAGGCCTGTTGTTTGCTTTACGTGAAAAATACCATAGAAAACATCCGGTATAAAGATGGCAAGTTTGCTTTCTCTTACAATTGCTCTCCGCGTTGTTAGCAAACTGATTTTAAAAATGCGTATCTCGTGAAATTCAGGCTTCGTGTAATCTGGGATTATTTTCTGTTCTGATGCCAGACTTGGGCCAATGTATATGAAATAACCCCTTTCACATTACCGAATCTGATTTTAATCATTGTTTACATAGAAGGTAATAAGTTTACATTATTCACTCAGTCACAACATAGAAGGTAATAAGTTTACGTTATTCAATCACAACATATATGGTCACAACATAAGTTTACATTATTCACTCAATCACAACATAGAAGGTAATAAGTTTACATTATTCACTCAGTCACAACATAGAAGGTAATAAGTTTACATTATTCACTCAATCACAACATAGAAGGTAATAAGTTTACATTATTCACTCAGTCACAACATAGAAGGTAATAAGTTTACATTATTCACTCAATCACAACATATATGGTAATAAGTTTACATTATCAATCAACTCCAGTTTACAACATAGAAGGTAATAAGTTTACATTATTCACTCAATCACAACATAGAAGGTAATAAGTTTACATTATTCACTCAATCACAACACTTACAATATGCATGAGACGTTAACTATAACGATATTTTGGTTAATATTTACGGTAATTTATATTTTTCAAAAGTATAATTTCTGAAGTGACAGGACGTAATTTCAGGTTAATCTTGTTCTAATTCTAAAAGTTATTTTGTAGGGTTTGCTCTCACGTAGTTTTGTTAACATAATTTTAATGTCACCTAATTCATATCTTTTGGTTACTTTGTCGCTTCGTTTAGTTGAATTAACATGAGCTGGAGTTACTAAATATTATTAGTATTAGTAATCAGGAATTAGTATTAGTAGTAGTATCAATGATTAGTAATTAGGAAGCGATGTAGCATCATCTTGTTTCATCTGCAAAATAAGAGCCAAAACCAGTGGGCTTTGGAATCTCTTTTCCAATTGCCTACTGGTTAACTTTAAACTTGAAACTAACGTTTCTCGTTTCAGGACAGTCATTTCCAATTATTCTCAGGTTACGCTGGCTGTTTTAACAGAGTAGCAGTGTTACTCTTAACCTGTGAAATCATTAGAAATAACCTCGGGATGATAAAACACGTTCCTAAAACTAATCTTGATTATGGTCTCTGACTGAAGATTTGGGTAAACTCTATGCTTATTTTGTTGGCTTTTCAACTCGGTGAATATTCGTGGTTAAATTACCGTTATATTTTTTTTTATTATTATAAGAGACTTCAGAAGAAACAGCTCTGACCCGATATAATTTTGGGGGTCCTAAAGCATGAAACACTGATGCCTTTTAGATTTTGGGCTATAGCTTTAATAATATTAAGTTCTTATTTATTACTTTTGTTTATTTTGTTCTTGGAATATAGCATTAATAATATTAAGTTCTTATTTATTACTTTTGTTTATTTTACTCAATCTATAAGATCTTTGTTAATTCCCTTGAATATGGTTTGATCAGAAAGGACGTGGTTTATTTCTTCTCTGTACTTATATAACAGAGAGAGAGAGAGAGAGAGAGAGAGAGAGAGAGAGAGAGAGAGAGAGAGAGAGAGAGAGAGAGAGAGAACTTGGATTGTTTCACGTTAAAGGCGAAATACGTTTCTTGCCTAGCCAGAATAATTTTTTCTTTCCATTGAATAGTCAGTGTTCTTTGATTTCAATGAGACAAATGCCCTTTGGAGCAAAGACCCTATACCATTGTTGCGTAGGCTGAAGAAAACAAGGCCCAGTAGCTTTTGTGGTTAAACAATGTTATTCACTTTCGTTTAAAACACACCTGTGGTTTTGTTGTTGTGAAAAACAAAACAAAACTAAGAATGAATATAGTGAGAAAGAATAATGAATGAGGATCTTCTGGAAACTCTTTAACAGAGTTACCTCTCTCTCTCTCTCTCTCTCTCTCTCTCTCTCTCTCTCTCTTAAAGGACTGGTTCTTAATGGGAGTTCTACAGTGGAGTTAACTTTCTCTCTCTCTCTCTCTCTCTCTCTCTCTCTCTCTCTCTCTCTCTTAAAGGATTGTTTAATAAGTTCAGTGGAGTTAACTTTCCTAACTCTCTCTCTCTCTCTCTCTCCTCTCTCTCTCTCTCTCTCTCTCTCTCTCTCTCTCTCTCTTAATTCGATAAGGTATGACGGATACATTACACCACATCATTCAGTATGAAGTTGATTTCTCCTTGACGCAGACCTTTGACTATTCTCCTTTTTTTACATATAAGACTTGGTAACTAAGAATGAGGGACGCAAGAAGAGAAAATAAAAAAAAAAAAAAGAAAAAAAGCAAATGAAGATGGGCAAACGCCCCCGGGCATTTCTTGGTTTTTTACGCACAAAGAAGACTTGTAGGGTCGTCTCCAAAAACATAAAGGAAGAAGGTATGAAAGACTTCAAAAGATACTCCTCGCATCCTGCGTTTCCCACCCTTTCTTCTTTCCTTTTCTCCATTTCTCTTTTCTCCTTTTCTCGCTTTTTTGTTTTGTTTTGTTTTTGTTTCGTCGGAAAAATGAGAATTTTAGATCCTTTTTTCTGGCACCGTATACCTCAAAGCAAATGCTGTTATTTAATGTAGGTATCATCATAGTCAACATCAGACTCAAGGAATTAATATGTAGGATATTAAGAAGTTTTAGTCTATATTCCTAACATAATGCTTAACTTACTTTCGCAGTATATATTATATATATATATATATATATATATATATATATATATATATATATATATATATATATATATATATATATATATATATATTATATACATATATATATATATATATATATACATACATATTATATATATTATATATATATATATATATATATATAGATAGATAGATAGATAGATAGATAGATAGATAAAGAGAGAGAAACAGATGTCAGTGATATATTTAGCTGTTACCAGCTTTTCTTATGGTATTGTTCTTACGGGTTTAAGCTTGAGAGTACTCTATTTTTCGAAGCAGAATTGGTATGAAATTAACTAGTACAATTCACAAAAAACATCCTTAAAATCCACAATGATCTGTAACTGCTCTTTTCCATCGGACTATTTGTCGTGACAATGGCAGTATTAAGCCTACTATATAAAGGGAATCCTATATTATATAATAGACAATGTATATTCATATTTTTTTCGCCTGACCAAATTCTAGTATCACCTTCACACTATGGGCCTGTCTCTTGTCTTTGTAACTATAAAACACCTTGAAAGAACATAACCTGGTCAGAGCTTCGGGGTACAATGTAAAGTCCTTGAGATCAGGACGATAGGACGATAGTTTATGATTAAGTACGACTGAACATAGCCTCCCTATTCAGTGGTCTGCCATTGCACGCAGAATGACAATGCCTCAAACGCGATAGTTACTATTCTTTGACTTTCAGATTGCCTATCGCATTAAATATCCATTTTTTGAAGATATAAAAACACCAAAAAGAAATTATAATAGACAGGAGTTTTTACTTCATGGAATAATACACTGATAATTGAAGACCCGAAGGCTCTTCTGTGTTGATATGTTTATTTAAGGTCTCTTGTGTAGTGAGCTGGAATATTACTACTGGAAAGGAGGGAGGGTCAAGATATAAGAAGAGCGTGTGGTATATGTATTGTAAAAGAGAAGGCTAGGGAAGTCCCTCTGAGATACTATGGCCAAGTAATAAGAAGAGAGGAGGTGGAACCAATCAAGAGAGCTAAGAACATGCCAGTGATGGGGAGGAGGAGTGTGGGGCGTCAGCGGATCAGATGGATGAAAAGTTAAGTATATCTTAGTTTAACCAGACCACTGAGCTGATTAACAGCTCTCCTAGGGCTGGCCCGAAGGATTAGATACAGCTTATTGTGGAATCCGAACCACATTATGACGAGAAATGAATTTCTATCATCAGAAATAAATTCCTCTAATTCTTCATTGGCCGGTTGGAGAGCCGAACGCTGGGCCACAACAGCGTGCTAGCCGAGAGCTCTACCCACCCCTCCAATGAAGAACTGATCAGATGGATGGATGTGGTGAGGAGGGATATGGGTGAGGTGGGACCGGGGAAGGAAGATGCAAGGAATAGAAATGGATGGAGAAAATTGACTAGAGCGGCCGACCCTGCTATACAGTGAGAATATTAAAGTTGAAAGAAGAAGAAGAAGTCTAGTGAGTCTAAGATTCCATTGTCAGAACGAACACAGGAAATATAACTATACGGATAACAGAAATACCAGGCATACGTCTCTCCTGGTCAGTCAGTCCAGTGATAAACGGTCACATGAAATACTAGACTTTCAATAGGTTTATTGATTATTAAGGGGACATTCCGCTCTAGCTGCCTGACCGAAAATTCTGAACGGAGACGTGGAAAACGCACTGGCGCAGAAACCAAGGCCAGCGAAAGCTCGTAAACAAAAGCAAAACGGCAATCAAGCCCCCTTTTTCGACCCAGCACAAACAAATCATTAGCTTTCAGAGATTAATGACTAGTATGGGCACACAAACATGACCTGTTACGTGCAGATTTGAATAATGATGAACACTGAACACAGGTAATGAACAGTTCGTCAGTTGCAGCTTCAGCAGTCATGGGGCAAACATTTCTCTCTCTCTCTCTCTCTCTCTCTCTCTCTCTCTCTCTCTCTCTCTCTCTCTCTCTCTCTCAGATTAGTATTTGGAATTCAATTTTATGCTACGGAAGCACTGATTGATACAGCAGATTATTTTGTGTTCATTGGGCCTCATAACGATGTTAATTTTGTAATTGTGAGTTTTATTATGTGGTCAGATGATTCCTTTTATCTTCTGTTTTCTGGTTAATAAACCGAACCACTCCCCTCTTTCTCTCTCTCTCTCTCTCTCTCTCTCTCTCTCTCTCTCTCTCTCTCTCTCTCTCTGGTCTCATCCGTTCTGTAAGCAATCTTTCCCCATAATTCATTTATGGATTTTATGCAAAATTACTCTCGAATTTTATGTTGTTACATTTTTCTTACTTCTTTAATCATATTCCTTTTGATCCTGTTCTTTTATCACATATTCTTTCTTGATTAAGAACAAAAAGATAATTAACATGCAAAACTCAGCTTCTAGTTTAATCTTTTTTTTTTGAACATTTAGCATCGTGCCTTCAATATTTCGCCATTGTAATTATTTTCCTACTGCATTCAGTAATTATGAATATCATTACATATCTTGTAATATGCACAAATTAAAAAAGAAATTCCACCTTTTTCTATTGGAGTGGTTCTCGATCTGACCTTATTTTTTTTTATCTTGGTTTTATTATATTTTCCTCTTTCTTATTTTTGAGAGTATGTATATCTGTCTTTCCATTGATTCATCTGGGCATTTATTATTGATAATCCTTCCTTTTCATCTTTTTAAAGTCATTTCTAGTATGTTTATCCTACCAAGTGATTCTCTTTTTTTTTTTTACTCATTACATTTCATGAGGATCTTTCGTGTTTTGCAATGATCGCCGTCTCTCTCTCTCTCTCTCTCTCTCTCTCTCTCTCTCTCTCTCTCTCTCTCTCTCTCTCCGAAAGCACTGTACATTTTACAGGGCAGGGTTTCTTCTTTGACAATAATTATTTTGCCCGATATGCCTTCCATTTAAATGCTCTACGTTTCTCTAGTGAATAAAAATAAAAAAAAATAAAAACTTTCATGTCACATTCTGCCAAGGAAATCGCATTACCTGTTGCCTCTTCTCCAGTCAGGCGCATTTCATCTTTATTTTTATTTTACCATCTCTCGTCCAGTCTTCCATTGCTTCTCTGGTTGACTGAGGTGACCTTTGCCCTTACCACGCAAGAGTTGTTTATCGAAAGCGCAACAGTTCTTTCTCTGGTTTTATGTCTTATTTCTGATATTTTTCTCGAAAGTATTTAGCATGATTCCTATACTTGTTTTTTTTTTTTTTTGAAATTGTGAATAATTTATTTTTGACCCTATGGTCGACATTTCTCTCCGATTTTTTTTCCTTTTTTTTTTTTGCTTAACTTTGATATTTAAATTTCATCAACTTCCCCCTTCCCTTTCCTTGAAATATTCATAACGTCTCTTGATTCTGCTTTAATTTCGTTTAACAGGTAATCTACTTTCTTCTATGCATATGATTTTATATTTCTTTTGCAATTCCTCCTAGGTATTCTAGTTTTCTAGTTCATCCAAATAAAATCTCTGTCTGAAAGAGTCTCATTTGCTTGCATGTGGCGGAATAAGTATTTTTTGAAGAATATCAACTCCTAATTTCATTATAATACAAGATAACAAGTATTGGAAGATACGTGAAAGCTCATTTAAGCTTCAGTGAGTCTTAAAAGCGATTTGTTGGATGGTAACTCACTGTAACCATTTTGAAAAGATTTGATCCTGACAACAAGAAACCACAATGCTCCTCTTGAAGGAAAGAAACAACAGACCACAGAATGCTGATTTATAAATCTATGTATGACGATGAACAACTTTGCAAAAACGTATGCAACAAGGTGCCATCTTGCAACAAACCACTGGAAATAACGATCAGGGGACAGGAATGAATAGTTTATTTAAGGGATGAAATCGTGCTTAGTGACCCAAGAGTGAATCATACGCTACCTTTGAGATAATAAGAGAGAGAGAGAGAGAGAGAGAGAGAGAGAGAGAGAGAGAGAGAGAGAGAGAGAGTTAAGTAACTGCCACCATAAAAAAAATGGGAAGAGAAAATGTGAAGAAAAGTTATAAAAAAAAAATTGGATTGAGATGACAACATATGACTCCTCAAATCAGAATTAAAACAATAGAGAGAGAGAGAGAGAGAGAGAGAGAGAGAGAGAGAGAGAGAGAGAGAGAGAGAGAGAGAGAGAGAGAGAGTGCATGTTGAAAGTAACTGCCACTAAATAAAGGAATAATAAAAGGGGACGTGAAGAAAATAAATGAAAAAATTAATCATTAATTACAATTGGATTAGCGACAATATACGACCCCCCTTAAGCCAAAAACAGAAACAATAATGAGAGAGAGAGAGAGAGAGAGAGAGAGAGAGAGAGAGAGAGAGAGAGAGAGAGAGAGAGAGAGAGTGTGTTACGTAACTATCACTATAAGGGAATAATAAAAGGGAACATGTGGAGAAAATTGATGAAAAAATCAAATACAATTGCATAAGTGACAACATATGACCCCTTCAGTCAAAACAGAAACAATAATGAGAGAGAGAGAGAGAGAGAGAGAGAGAGAGAGAGAGAGAGAGAGAGAGAGAGAGAGAGAGAGAGGCTGAAAACACTGTTCACTAAGAGGCTTCCCAGCCAATGAGACACCATGTTTTCAAAGAGATAAAACAAATGCTACTTTTTTCAGGCTGTCAAAAAACCCGAACCTATTGTAAACTATCGTCGCATAACTCACAAAGGCCCAGAGGGACGACAGAAGAGTAAATGAATGAGTGATTGATTGGCTGAAAGACTGATTGATTGATTGATTGATAAATGCAAGCTGACACCGCAACGATGATGGTCGTCAACGCAGGTAAAAATATTTTTGGATTTAAAACAAAAGAAAAATCTTTGAAAAAATGTTCTTTGAGACATTATTAGTCACGCAGTCTTCGTTAGAATTTCAAACAAACGAAGAACAATACCAAATTAAAAATTGGAATAATTAGTAAAATTTTCAATGCATGATTATTTATGCATTCGTCTTTTTATACAGTAACTATCCTATTTTATGGATGCAGGAAATTTTTTTTTATTTTGACTATATTTCAAAGATTAGTAATATCTACTGCAAGTGCAAATGGCAATAATTATGATTTTTTCTATTTTCCATAAAACATCTCATACTGCTGGGTTCTGTTTGTAGTCATGTTAATAAGTGAGTTCCATAATGTGTAACAAGACATAAATGTTTCCTCACTCGTGGAAATTATGATAAAATTTTATAATTTAAAAAATAAATGGAAAACAAAAGACACCCTTACTTTGACACACCTGTAAGCAAACATCAAGTCTCGACATATCTGTAATTGTACGTCACTCTCTTAATTCGCTGGGATTGATTTTTGTTTTAAATGTCACTAGGTACAAAAACTAAATAAATGGAAGAGATGATTAATAAATAATCCCCAACAAATCAAGTGATAATATAATGATTACTCGCTCTTCGTAAAATGTCAGGAAGTTTGTGTTTATTTGAGTGAGAGGCGGAATATCAAAGTATAATATCACATTGGAAGTACAGAATTCCGAAACACTTCAAAATGCCAAATAGGACGCTTGTGTAACGTCTAACAAAGGACGTTGGGAACTAAATTTTTTACGCAAAGGTTAAGCATTTGTCTTTCATGCTCGAAATTAACAAAAAAAATATCAAATGGTAAATGATCTTTATCTGAACTTGACAGTCACAGTTCTCTTACAAGGGTACAGATAATGTCATCATATATATGTTACACACACACACATATATATATATGTATGTGTGTGCGTGCGTGTGTGTGTGTATATATATGTGTGTGTATGTATGTATATATATATATATAATGACATTATCTGTACCCTTGTAAGAGAACTGTGACTGTCACGTTCAGATAAAGATCATTTACCATTTGATATTTTTTTTGTTAATTTCGAGCATGAAAGATGAATGCTTAACCTTTACGTAAAAAGTTTAGTTCCCAACGTCATTTGTTAAACGTTACACAAACGTCCTATTTGGCATTTTTAGTGTCCGGTATTCTGTATTTTCAATGTGGTATTAAACTTTGATGTTTCGCCCATTACTCAAGTAAACACAAACGCACAGACATTTTATGAAGAGCAGAATGATTATATATATATATATATATATATATATATATATATATATATATATATATATATATATATATATATATATATATATATATATATATATATATATATATATATATATAAATTTTGACTCGTGAAGGATCGAACCCAGGTCTTTCAGGGTGTAAGGCAAGCGGCGCTATCCACTAGGCCATACAAGTCTAAAAAAGTTGAACCTGAGAGCAACTGCACCCAAGGAATTACCTGGGCAAGCTAACTGCTTGCATACCAACGAGTTTTTCCCCAACTTCCCCGACTCAGCAATGATCCAATAGACAGCATTTCATTCGAATTATCCCTTCACAATTGAATAAGATAGAAATAATGTCACGTGTGTGAAATAAATTTCTGACTCACGTCGGGATCGAACCCAGGTCTCTTTCAGGTGGAAGCGCGGGCGCTATCCACTAGGGCATACAAGTCTAAAAATGTTGGAACCTGAGAGCAAACTGCAACCTGAATTACCTGGGCTAATTGCTTGCATGCAGCAGTTTTCCCTGGGTTCGATCGACGTGAGTCAGAAATTTATTTTGTTACACGTGATTGTGTGTTGATTATTTCTATCTTTTCACTCAGAAAGGATAATTCAAATGAAATGCTGTCTATTGGGTCATTGCTTGTCGGGAGTTGAGGAAAACTCGCTGGTATGCAAGCAGTGCTTATAGGTATACTAGTTATCTCAGGTTCCTCTTTTAGACTTGTGGCTTTAGTGAATAGCGCCCTGTCTTCCACCTGAAAGACCTGGTTATCCCCATAGTCAGAAATTATTTCTATTCCACACGTGATTGTGTGTTGATTATTTCTATATATATATATATATATATATATATATATATATATATATATATCATATATATAATTTTCATTTTCATGGCTGATTCTATGATGCCTTATCACTTGAGGTCGTTATTGTGCAAACTCAGTTAATACCTATCCGTCACTATCTGTCACTATATGCAAATTGTCGAGGTTTACCCCCTGCTCTCACTATCTTACTATCCTCCTGTTTATCATTCCTTCAGTGTTTCCCATACTAATTTGAAAGTCACTGTAATCTCTAGTCCACGTTTACCATGAATTCAAAATAATGCAGAGTCATCACTCATTTTGCATTTAATTCATTTTAAGATTTTGCAAACTTTATTTGAACCTGTTTTGGCTTCGTTTTCCTTTCCTTCATTATTCTCTGAATAAACAGCTTACGCAAGTTCTCTGATATTCCAGAGCGTTGGGGTCGGATCTCCCTTGACATTAAACCAGTCACTTTTGCAGCAAAATTTCAGCCTCCTTTCAAGACTTCTTAATTTTTCTTCAAGCGCGTCCGTTGCGAAAGTCTCAGCAGTTATTAGTATGGATTTGAATGGTTGCCTTGTTATTTGTCGCTGTCTTATGGCAGAATTTCTTTTTACATTTATTTGGATTTCATAACAATGCAAGTTTTCACATATGCAAAAGAATATGCTGAACTCAAAAATGTTCGTTCAGATACGGAGCATCAGTTACAGATAATAATATGGGTGAAATTTCTTATCACTTCATAGTCTCTCTCTCTCTCTCTCTCTCTCTCTCTCTCTCTCTCTCTCTCTCTTACATAAATTCATTTTTTTCATATATCGGTTATATCTTAAAGTGTTATAATAAACATTTCCCTCCCATATACATATTTTCCCTGTCTCTTATTTAGATTTAACCAGCTTTGTGCAGGCACTGGCTCTTGCCCGGTAAAACCCTAAACGGGGATCACGTGTATTTACCCCATGACCTTATCTTTTATTTACCTAAATATCTGGGATTTGTGATTTGGATGATTGACCTGATCCCTTTGTTTGAGGCCTGAGTCCGATTTCAAACCATTCGTCCTTTTGACGACAGGTACGTCTGTGATGACGCACAAAGTTTGGACTGTCATTTGATATGATAATGGAAAACTCCATTTGCGGATATACGCGTTTTTCCCTCTTCGCAGCGTTTTTACAATAAAGCAATTGCCTCCACTTTAAAAGGTTGGTACGATGAGCTTTACCAACGGTAAGGCCTTGAAGAATTAGAGGTTAATGTATACACAGAAATAGGAATATTATATTTTCATTAAGTTCAAACTGGTAACTAGTACTTTAGAAGGTGTTACGATCACCGAAGACCTAATCAATATTATCTGCAGAATCTTTCTAAAAAAAAAATTAAATTGAAAATTATATTAAGCAATCAAGTTAAAAGTCTGTAGAAAGGTAGATGCTCTTTCCATCGCTGTGTATGTATGTATGTATGTATGTATGTATGTATGTATGTATGTATGTATGTATGTATGTATGTGTGTTTGCGTGCTGGTGTGTATGTGAAAAATCACCGCGTTTAATTAACGAGAATCTTTTGAAAAGTCGTTAATGTCAACTTTTTAATGGGCTAATTTTTTATGAATAGCCTTTTCTTCATGATAGATAAATTCAATCGAAAATAAATATCCAGTTACGATACGTGAATCGAATACATATTTTCCTACAAAAAGTTCAGACCCTACTACTATGTAATATATGGAATTGTTATGTCTTGATTTCAAAGAGTTCCATAATTTTTCTAGACGATATTCAACTTTTTACAGCCAGTCTTTGAATACCGATTCGTTGCATACAGAAAGGAAATAATTACATTCGTGAAAGTCATTCATATTGTAGCACAGCTAAAATAAGAAATGAAAACAAAACTCGTTAAAATAAATAATTTCAGGGGTGAGACATTGTAGAATGTTTCCTGAGCTGGGTAACTATTTCAAGTAAAATCGTCATAAGCAACAACAAAGTCAGTCTTTTTTTTTATACGTTATTGATAACCCTTTGGTATATTCCACCAAACATCTAGTTTAGTAACTGGTACAGGACACAAATTCCCGAGAATTTTTTTTTTTTTTTCTCTCTCACTGTCACTGAAAAATAATACTCTTGTCTAGGAC
>NC_089742.1:51066770-51071770 GCF_040412425.1 Macrobrachium rosenbergii
TTGAGATATTCACGACGAAGGCCATACCAATGAAAAATGAGAGGCGTCATCCCCCTTTATCAGGAGCGAAATTGACATAGCTCTTCAAGCGATAACAAGTTGGACCAAATGAATGATCCCATTTCTAATGAGTTTGACCCAGATCGCTGTGTGACATTGGAGATCGAGAGCCAATTTGCGCTGATCGGATCATATGCGCAGGGAGGTCGTAATGGCCTTCATTTCTGAGGTTATTATGGCTTTTATTGTAATCATTACAGTTCATTAATTTGTCGTGCTTGTGAGAAATGAAGGCTATCATTTTCTTTGCGTTTGCGAGAGATTCACAAGGCAATCGCAGGCAGACAAAGAAATCGTAAGTCCAGTGTAAATGTTGCGTGTCATTTCGTTTAAGAAGCCAGTAACCCAATATATATAATACCAGGCTCTTTCATGTTGTGTGAGTATCCGAAGTCATGTGTCATTATATATTAATGGTAAAATCAGGCCTAGTTGACAGTTTAAAAAATTGCCCTAACCAATGATAGAAGCTTAGAAGACACATGTTACTACATACATGCATCTGAACAAGTTTCAAACACGTTCGTAAATTTTTTGTACATATAGGTAAGCTTTTGTTCAAAATATATTCACAACCTAAGTTATAATTACTATTTCTGGAAAAAATAGTTTTTATCCCAAAAGAAACTGTTCCTCTCAGAAAAAAAAAAAAAAAAAGCTCTAGCTAAATTAGTATGGTTATTCATGTTTCAAAATTAAACGCCTTATCTGTCTGTCTTTTATTTTGTAGTTATTGAAAATTCTTTATCATTATTATTATTATTATTATTATTATTATTATTATTATTATTATTATTATTATTATTATTATTATTATTATTACTGAAAAATGTTCCATCCTCAAGAACCCATTAGCCTAACTAAAATATTATAGTTAATTATGTTTCAAAATGAAATGCCTAATTTATATGCCTTTTCTTTTCAAATTATTGAATATTCTATACTGTTGCTGCTATTTATTATTATTATTATTATTATTATTATTATTATTGAAAAATGTTCCATCCTCAAGAACACATTAGCCTAACTAAAATATTATGGTTATGCTTCAAAATAAAATTACTAATTCCCTTTTTTTTCAAATTATTGAATATTCTGTACTGCTGCTGCCATTTATTATTATTATTATTATTATTATTATTATTATTATTATTATTATTATTATTATTATTATTATTTATTTTTAAAAATTTCATTCTTCATCATTACCATCACCCTAATTCGGCATCACACATTTTAATTTCCCTCCCTGCAGATAACACGAATTACGCCCCGGGAGGTCATCCAAATTATAATTTTTCAGAGAAATTGATGCACCTCTTAATGGAGAGAGCTATTAATAACACAAAATGAGAATATTTTATATGATGAGGTTAGCACTGAGTTTCATTTGTTCACTTAATCACACGAGCTTTAAAACAAATAATAAAAAAAGGTTTCAGAATGGCCTTCAGAGCTAATTAGCTCAGCGTTGATTATATATGAAGAATGTTTTCATTTAATACAAAGAAAGATGGATTATTATCCTCTCCATTCTCTTATTTTTAATGAGGAGTATCCATTTGCATAATTGTTTAGGGTTCTTTGTATCGCTTTAAGAGCATTTTGAGATTTTTATTTATTGTGTAAGATATTTACAGAAAATATCTTACATGGTGCAATCATAATTCAAGATGGAGGCTAAGAATGCACAATGATACCAATCGTAAGATGATGCTGTATCTAAATAACAGAATTAGACAGAGACAGATAAGTTAATGCTGTTCAGTAAGAGAGAACAGGAGGCATATCATAAATCAATTCTTTAGCATCGTGATTCTTAAACTCAGACTCGATAATATTTTTGTATTCAGTTTTCCACCCAGCTGATGTTGTTTTAATAATAGACCTTCCATTTGTTTACGTTGCAAATAAAGAGGAATGCATTACCATTACATGATAGTTCTGTATTTGAAAATCATCCATACTTCACTGAAGACATTTATGAACCGACTAGAGCACGATGAAAATCTCAAAATTTCTGAGCATATTAGGGAATAATCACCACAAAATAAATTACAACCGTTTTATTTATGGAGGTTATCGTCACGAATATCCCATCTAAAGAATCAAATGCCTTTATCAATCGTTCCTCCCCAAAAAATGAAAAGAAACCCTGATGCTTTCAGTGTTTTATTTCAACCAAGTGGATAAGAATGTTTTTCTGCTCTAACGGCTGACACAGCATAAAGGCTAAAAAAAGGGATTTTGTCAAAGACTAGGGATCACAGTCACATTACTCCGAGCTGTATAGATCGAGAACTGATAAAATCTTTCCCATTTACTTTAAATTGCCAAGAATATATAAGACCTAAATATAACCGAAAGGTCTCCTGGAACCTTCTCTGCTGAACAAAGGGGAAAAAGATATACTGCTTCACATTTTTAGTAAATGTAAACTTTTTTTTATTGATGGATTCCACTCAATTCAACACATTAGCATTAAGTTTATTTATCAAAAGAGAGAGAGGAAGATTTTTTTTCAGAATATGATTATCCTCTAAAAGTTTGTTGTATAAGCCAACGAGCATACTATATATATGTAGGTATGTATGCACACACACGCCCAAGTATATACGCACACACACGCAACTCCCACACATATACACACACATATATATTTGTGTATATACATATATATATACATGTATGTATGCATGTAGTATGCATGTATGAACGTTTGTGTATGCGTATGTATGCGTTCGAGAAATGCCTGACTTCGCAAACTTAGACTTTCCAAAACCTGACTAATAACGGAAGCTAAAAACAATCATTTCAAGGGTCAGAAAAATGAAAATCGCAAATCAATCAATTTGATGATTCTAAAGGGGTGTTTAAATGCCAGAGGTAACAAAGAGTAAAAAGAAGACTGGTCAACAAATCACTTTGATAATTGTAATAGTAATATAATATATACTAGATTCCTTATCATTTGTTTACGTAGCATAAAACTGCTCAGTTCTGGTGGAAAAGTAGAAGATGACAAGTTCACATTTTCGCCATAGGTGTAAAAGTGTTCAAGTCTGTTGGGAGAAAATAAATTCACGTAAAACCAATAAACAGGAGGCACGCCGTAAGAAAGTCGCATACATTAAGGGTGGTACAATAAGTCAAGAAGCATAAAAAAAAATTATCATAAGTTCATATCGTTCCAGAACTATTAGAATGATATCCACTAACATCCAATAAGGGCAAAAGTACTTGCAGGAATTTAGAGTGAAAGTCATAATTTATGCAAAGGCTTTGCATAAAGTCCAATAAAGAAGCACCACACAGGAATTGCATAGCCAGGTGGATGAAAAAAATGTAAGGAAACAAGTTCTGTTATTGAACTTTCTGTCATCCAGGAATTTGAAGTTCAGTGTAGCAGGTACTGGTCTGTTGTTCATGCATGGGTAATACTCCATTTTTCAAAATAAAACTAGGTACGAGAGAGAGAGAGAGAGAGAGAGAGAGAGAGAGAGAGAGAGAGAGAGAGAGAGAGAGAGAGAGAGAGAGAGAGAGAGAGAGGTTACTTTTTCTGACAGTTAAATCATGCAAAAATATAAAAGGTTACCTTTATGACAATAAAATCATGTTAATCTATATAAAAAGTTATTTTCATGATAGTTAAATCATGTTAAAACATGGAAAGCTACTTTTATGAAAATTAAACCATCTTTAAACGGAAAGGGTTACAATTATGACGTTAAAATTATTTCAAAATATAAAAGGTTACTTTTACGACATTAAAATCATGTAGAAATATAAAAGGTTACTATAACGACAGTAAAATTATTTTAAAACATAAAAGTTTAGTTTTGTTCCAGTTAAATCATACTAAAATATAAAGGATACGTGCGAGGTAAAAAAAACAAGTTTTTAAATATCACCTGAGGTACAGTGCGACTTGATGTCCAAAGCCATCAAGCAAAAATGGACACAATTCGCGGGCCCTCAAAAGGCTCTAGAACTTGTCGTAGAGGTGTAAAAAGCCCGAAATAAAAGTGAAACATGAAGCAAACAAAACTTTTAAAGGGTACCTGGACATTTAAATGAGAGTCTTTTCCAGAGTAGTGAAGGCCATGATATGTAGTCATTCATAGTCCGAGTCAGGAAAGAGAGAGAGAGAGAGAGAGAGAGAGAGAGAGAGAGAGAGAGAGAGAGAGTAATATTTCAGCTTTATGTTTTTCCAATCCATTTCATTGGTAAGGGAAGTTTGTTCATCATAGAGCTTCAAATATACTTCGAGTGATCTATCAGCTTGAATTATATATATATATATATATATATATATATATATATATATATATATATATATATATATATATATATATATATATATATATATATATATATATATATATATATATATATATTATATATATATATATATAGATATATATATATATATATAGATATACATAGTATATAGATATAGATAAATATAGATTATATTTACAGACAGACAGACAATAAGATATAGATATATTTATATTTAAATATACATACATATATATATATATATATATATATATTTATATATATATACATACTTACATACATATATATATATATATATATATGGATATGCATATATATACATATACATATATGTATATATGTATGTATATGTATGTATATATATATAAATATATATATATATATATATATATATATATATATATATATATATATATATATATATATATATACATACACACAATTCATTCCCACATTTGTTTCCATTACTAAGACAGATGTCAGAAAGATAATTTCATATTATCACATTATAATTATTACCTCAGTCTTAATAAACCGAGTATTCTGCATGAAATTTAATCATTAAAAGAAAATAAATGACTTACGAATTTGGGAACATTTGTAACTTCGAGCGGTAAAAACTCATTCCAGAACGGTAA
>NC_089742.1:51076770-51079270 GCF_040412425.1 Macrobrachium rosenbergii
TCCCTTAAAGAGAATTGTTTCATTTGCAAGTTGGGAGCTGCAGCATGGATTTCTATTGTTTTGTCATGTATTTCATGATGCCATATATAAATATCCTTCTTGGTACTTGATTAGCTACATACTTTTATGCTTTGAAGCCCATGAGTTCTTCGCAAGTTGTAATGTACACAGAAGTTCTGTCTGAGCAAATATTTATTTTTGTTCTGAAGCTCGAATAATAATCCTGAGAGTAGAAATTCAATGTTTTATTATTATTATTATTATTATTATTATTATTATTATTATTATTATTATTATTATTATTATTATTATTATTATTATTATTATTATTCCTTGCAATTGAGTTGATTTTACTTAATCCATATATTAAATTCCTGATGTTATGCGGAATTATTCCTGTATTCAAATTAGATTAATCCCAGGAGAGTGAGTCGCGATTTTAAAAGTATGAAATAGTAATTTTCTCGTATTTAAGTTGTTAAAATCGTGTATTATGGTGAAATAATGCAAATGGTATAATTTTTCAAGTCAAAAAGAGCAACATATAAAGTAAGACAGAAGTTTTTGAATTGTTTATCCTTTTTATTAGGTCCATGCCCCAAAGATGCCAGTTCTGGTAGCGCACCAAGGTTAAGACGTCACTGACTATCCATAAGATCAGCATTAAGTATCAATAAAGTCGCTTTGGGGATTGATCCTAAAAAGTTGGCACTGAGCTGCCTTTGGTACTGTTCCCCGGGAGATGGTATTGTCTTTCCTAAAACTGAGTATCCATAAGATCAGTATTAAGTATCAATAAAGACGCCTTAAGGGTCGATCCTAAAAAGTTGGCACTGAGCTTCCATTGGTACTATTTCCCCCGGGAGATGGTACTGTCTTTTCTAAAACTAAATATCCCTTCATACCGCACCTTGGGATGGCACTAATCCCTGTCATGATAGTTATCACAGGTCCTTTATAGAAAGAAATACAAGAAACAGTTTCCGCAGGTCTAAAAGATTTATAGAATATGCAGGACTTTAAACGCGTCGCCGTATACAAAGGAAAGTCATCTAAAAAGTGAAGATTTTCGAAGCACCGAAAGGTTTCTGAAAGGGGGAGGAATGAAGTTCAGGCTGGAGATCGGTATGGAAAGATATCAAGGGTTTTCCTTGCCGTGCTATAAATACTTTCTCTAGAAAAGAAGAATTGACTGACAGATATATTGTATTTTTAAACAATCTCATACGCGGAGGAAAAAATCTTCTTGAGTCTCTCGTCGATTCAAAAGCTCTGATTGCCCCACGGATTTACTGTGATATCACTGAGACCGACCTAAATCAATCAATCCTCCGGAGAGAGAGAAGGGGTGGCAGGGGAAGTGAGAGAGAGAGAGAGAGAGAGAGAGAGAGAGAGAGAGAGAGAGAGAGAGATACGGGGGGAAGCAAGAGAGAGATTGAGAGGGGGAAGTAAGAGAGAGGGGGAGAGAGAGAGAGGTGGAGAGAGAGAGAGAGAGAGAGAGAGAGAGAGAGAGAGAGAGAGAGAGAGGAGAAACAATGTCAGTTACTGATAATCTTTAGACAAGGATAATGAAATAAAAAAAAAACCGAGAATTGTACAAGTAAAGACAGTGAATGAATTGCATAACACTGAAGAATATGCATAGGTTTGATATGCATTTTCATCAAGAGTTGCTAATAATCGGAAAGAATTGCAACAGATCTGAGAAACCTTCCGAAATATTTTTCTAAATTCACGATAGCACTATTTTGGCCTGTATAATCATCGACAAAAAACTATACAATAACTATTATACACCATTATTATCTAGTATTATCAAATTGCCAAGTTTTAAGCTGACAATAAAAGGGCACGTGTAAAAAAATAACTTTTAAGAATCAGTAACTAACTTTTATATCACTTCTATTGCTCACAATTATAGAAAGCGTACGATTTTATACTTGGTAGAACAATAACTGGTCCCTTACTTTCTCAGTTACGAACGGTCTTGATTCTAGTCTAATATTTGATCAGGAAAGGTATTGACAGTCTATGCTATTTATAGCAAGCCAGCTATATCATACAAATGAGACAGTTCCCTGGATGAAAGACATAAATCTCAGAAGTAAAAGGAAGAAATGACGTGAAATTACGGACCACCAAAAGGAGGTAGATCAGTTTCTAATGCTATGATTATTGCAGACTCTGATTCTTTATAAGAAAACCAGAAGTAGAAACAATACTGTCACACAGATTATCCGCTAATAGTAATCAACAGGAATAAATAATGAACACATTGTTTCTGTTAGTCAATAGTATCGGCTGTGTTTATGTTCCCTTGCATAACGTATTTTCGATAAAAAAAAACGAGTAAAAATTGCGCCGAAGTTTCTTCGGCACAATCGAGTTTTCTGTACAGCCGCTACAGCGTATAATCAAGGCCACCGAAAATAGATCTATCTTTCGGTGGTCTCGGTATAATGCTGTATGAGCCACGGCCATGAAACTTTAACCAGGGCCC
>NC_089742.1:51084270-51096770 GCF_040412425.1 Macrobrachium rosenbergii
GATTATTTTTTTGTGTTATAAATAATTAACTCCACATTTCAAAAAAAAAAGACCTTATGGCTAATTACATCCTTGTTTGAACAAGGTAAATTATAATGAGAGACCACTAATAACCTTAATTAGTCAAGTCAGTGTTTCGCGCGGTGAATTTAACACAAAGCCTATTTCAGAATAAACAACTTACTCCCTATTTTGACGGATGATATTTTTGCCGGTATTTTAGATTTATATTTAGATTTTTTTTATTAATATGCTAGCCTTTTCAAGTCTTTATGCAGCCATATGGGTGTAAAAAGCTATCAATGTAAAACGAGCGTAAAAAAGTGTAAAAAAAGATCAGCGTTATATAAGCGATTAGTACAAATACCTTAGACTTTTCTCATATTCTTTTGCAGCTAACAAAGAATTGAACGACATTGTTGTTATCGGAATTAAGGCATATATTATAAGAACTACATTGGAACATCAGTCTTCTCACAGTCGGATGCTTTCCCTAATTGACGACAAAACAGCCATTCTCTCTCTCTCTCTCTCTCTCTCTCTCTCTCTCTCTCTCTCTCTCTCTCTCTCTCTCTCTCTCTCTCTCATTTCCGTATAAGGTAAACACTTACGGACTATAAAGGTAAATAATTAGTCGCGATGGACACCGTCTTAGAACTGATAATATATATATATATATATATATATATATATATATATATATATATATATATATATATATATATATATATATATATATATTTGTATACAGTGGTTTTACAGAGAACGAAAATAAGCATATCGATAGTGATAATCATTTTGAAGATCGTCTGAAATATTTACCGGAAAATGGACTCTTGAATCCCATCTTTCTACATTTGTATTGAGACTTTAATAATCAGATTAATTTATATATGTTTACCCCCCGTTTTAATTCGATCACATATCTTCAAGCCACGATAAAAACGACATTAATTTCAGTCCTTATCATTTTTGGCTGAATATTTTACTGAAGCTTTTTGCTTATCTGTAATTGAAATTGAATTTCTTTTTTTGTAAAATCTGGGGTCATATTTCTTGCAATATAGTCTCATCTCGACTTTATCTTATTGCCATAGAACAGCTCTTCTTTGAGAGGCAATTGCAAACGCAAGAGCTGTCATACGGCCACATTTTATGGGGTCTTTTAGCATCCTGTTGCCTGAGTTTACCCAAAGCAGCCAGAAGTGGCAGTCTTATGTTTGTCATCTCAAGTTAAAGACTGGTACACTTTCCACGATAAAAATGGCGTATCCATGAGGTTCCCAGCCGAGGACAGAGTCATTCAAATTAGCATAAAAGATTAACTTCATATAACTTGCTCTAGGAGCGAATTACTCCCGTAATTAATTCGCTGTCAAGCAATGGTTATCCGGTTTACAATAAGTTTCCCTATAGCATGTAGGTCACAACATTTTTGAGGCGAAAATCTACAGAAAGCTGGCAATTGTCCTACAAGCCTAACGTTCTAATTTAGAAATATACACAAATGGCTGGAATTAAGCTTGTCCTTTCATTTTTAGTTTTCTGTAAAAGAAAACTACTGGGATGGCTTTGTCTGTCCGTCCGCACTTTTTCTGTCCGCCCTCAGATCTTAAAAACTACTGAGGCTAGAGGGCTGCAAATTGGTATGTTGATCATCCACCCTCCAATCATCAAACATACCAAATTGCAGCCCTCTAACCTTACTAGTTTTAATTTTATTTAAGGTTAAAGTTAGCCATAATCGTGCGTCTGGAAACACTATAGGACAAGTCACCACCGGGGCGTGGCTGAAAGCTTCATGGGCTGCGGCTCCTACAGCATTATACGCTGTACAGAAAACTCGATTGCGCCGAAGAACCTTCGGCGCATATTTTACGTGTTTTTTCTGTATTTACCTATTTTCTGAGATAGAACTAGAAACCTAAGTCTTCTGACATTGATATTCCGCACAATAGCTATTCTGTTGATAATAGAGAACCAACTCCCGCCCCCTATCCTCTAGTTCTAAGCCTACCAACTATTACCTTGTGCTATTGTGATGCCCTAGTCATCAGTGTTATAAATTCAGACCAATTCAATTTGACATCAGTCACTACCAAGAATTTAATCGAAAGAATTTTCTTTTATCTGACCATTTAAGTATAAATCACTTGTCCTTATTCTGTACAAAGGTAAAACTGAATTAACTATAAGGAGTACTTTGGGAACCTTACTGACAGGTCAAATTGCTCAGTGTGGGTTTGTCCGCTGATTTATTTTCGACCCGATATCACCAAAACAAGCCTTAATTTAAAGAGAGAAAGTTCGTTTCCATACACATCTTTTTCGAGGTTTTAGTGAACATTATTTTAAATCCAGGTTCACGATGCAGCAGAGCACAGTTACGACTTGGATATAATGAAGCCTAATTTATACAGGCACCTGGGTGGAACAGCACTCTTAAGAGACTTGCTCTATGGAAAACAGAAATTATAATGAATAATTTTCTTTTTTTATCTGGGAAATGAAAAATTGCTCCCCAGACATTCTGTTTATTTCCAATGTAACATGAATACACTCAAGTTATGTAGTTATGTATGTGCACCTATATATCTGCCTAACAATCTATCAGTTCGTATCTGTAAGAATTACATTTAAAATATTTATTCGTTTCCATCCGTCGGATTCAACAGCGAGATAGATTAAGTCCTTTGAAGGTCACAAAGCACTTCTGAAGTGCTTTGAAGTTTACCTCAAAGCAAAGACGTTTACCTGAAAACCCCTTTTCCATTGCGCACCAAAGTTAGTTATAAAAAATTTTTCATATTCCTGTGTACCACGGCATTTCATTCATACAGGTCTTTAGAATTCCAGTAACTTTTTTTCTTTTTAATTATTTATTTCTTTTTTTCTATTTCGAAAAGGAAGACAGTAAGCTATAACAAAAACCCCATTTTAATGTCACTTATTATTAACTTTTATTAGAGAGAAATATGACTGATGTTCATCTTTTATTTTGTCGTTTGGCCAACAAAAATTTTTCGCCCTTGAGAGAAATATTCGAATATTCGCCTTTCATTTACTCATTTTCTAATAAAGACAAAGAAAAATATTTGTAGTCATGTGGAATGTTTTTTTTTTTTTTTGTACAAACAGTTACAATTTCTCGTTGGGAATTAAAGGCGCAAGTCAGGACACTTTAAAAAAAAAACTGAAGAAAAGCTTTTGAAATTCCCGTTATAAAAAATTTTATGTTCGAGCAAAGTCAGTTATATCTAAAACAGCGTATATAGAAGAGATGAAAATTATATCAAAGGTTAGTGGTTTACTTGATAGCAGCTGCCATATCAGTGCATTTTAGAAAGATAAAAAGTGCATTACTGAAAGAGCCAGATAATAGTTTGTAAATCTAAAAAAAAGAAAGAAAATACAAACTTCGAAATAAACTCATCATCACAGTGTGTTGCACAGTGATCTATTGAGGAAAAATACTTCAAATTTATATAAAAAAAACAGCTCGTTTTTGCAGATTCATTCAGAACCTTCAAACAACTACTGCCAAACCTTGACCACTTTTCATTCCATCTCGATCGCTCTGAATTTCTCCTCAACAAATAGAGACACAAATAAACACTCCTTCTGATTTCCCATTCGCGTTTTTGTTATGTCTCGTCCTCAACGTATTTTCTGTTTAGAAGACGTTCGCTGCCAGTATTTTATGCCCATTATTTTTGCTTCCCATTGAATTTCTAGTAGGATATCTTTTATGCAGCGCTGTCTTTCATCTCTCCTTCTCTTTGTGTTCCCCGTGTCTCTATTTTTTACGCTTTGGACCTCGCCGCTACTGCAAGTTTCGACCGCCTTCTTTCTCTGCCCTTCTACTCCTGCTTCCTCTTTTTATTCTCTCTGTCTCCCTCACCCTTCAATTGGCTCTCGTCTGGAAGTCTCTCTCTCTCTCTCTCTCACTTCAGTTCTTATTCATATTCACGTGAAGTCTTGATTCTCTATCTCTCTCTCTCTCACTTCAGTTCTTATTCACATTCACCCAAAGTCTTGCTTTTCTCCCACCCCTCTCTCTCTCTCTCTCTCTCTCTCTCTCTCTCTCTCTCTCTCCAGTTCTTACTCACATTCCTTCTCTCCAGTTCTTACTCACATTCCTTCAAGTTTATCTCTTTTCTTTCTCTCTCCAGTTCTTACTCACATTCCTTCAAAGTTTATCGCTCTCTCTCTCTCTCTCTCTCTCTCTCTCTCTCTCTCTCTCTCTCTCTCTCTCTCTCTCTCTTCAGTTCTTATTCACATCCACATAAAGTCTTGCCTCTCTCTCTCTCTCTCTCTCTCTCTCTCTCTCTTCTCTCCAGTTCTTACTCACACATTCATCTCTCTCTCTCTCTCTCTCTCTCTCAAAGTTCTTATTCACATTAGTCTTGCTCTCTCTCTCAGTTCTTACTCACATTCCTTCAAAGTTTATCGCTCTCTCTCTCTCTTTCTCTCTCCAGTTCTTACTCATTCCTTCAAGTTTATCTCTCTCTCTCTCTCTCTTCAGCTCTCTCTCTCTCTCTCTCTCTCTCTCTCTCTTCACAGTTCTTATTCACATCCATAAAAGTCTTGCCTCTCTCTCTCTCTCTCTCTCTCTCTCTCCTCTCTCTCTCCAGTTCTTACTAACATTCCTTCAAAGTTCATCTCTCTCTCTCTCTCTCTCTCTCTCTCTCTCTCTCTCTCTCTCTCTCTCTCTCTCTCACTAATTCACATTCACCCCGTGTCGCTCTGCTCTAGTTTTTCAGCTACAGTAAGCCAATTTTTTCTCTTTCATTCTCCCCACCCGTTACCTTCATTTACTATTCCATCAAGCATCACCTGACTTTCATCTCATCTACATTATCTCCTTATTATTCGCCTCCTTCCCTCTCCCCTTTCCTGCACGGCATTCGTTAATTTTCTACCGTCCTTTGGGTTATCACCTTCTACCCGTTCTTTTCCTCCCTTCGCTGTTGTTTCCTCATTTCACGCCCGAGGAGAGATAGATAATTAGATAGACTGATAGACAGACAGAGGTAACTTGACTGTGTAGACGGTTAGAGCTTAATAGCTGGCCCATAAATATCCTAAATGGTTCAACTTTAGAATTATGGCTTCTTTCTGTACAGCTGTGTGTGCAGTTTTTAACACTGGCGAGTAAGTAGTGCTTTGATGTATAAACATATATATATATATATATATATATATATATATATATATATATATATATACATATATATATATATATATATATATATATATATATATATATATATATACATATATATATATATATATATATATATATATATATATATATATATATATATATATATATATATATATATATATATACAAATACAAGAAACGATGATTCTTCGAAAATGGATACTCTTCTTGAAGGGTTCAGTTAATCTTGTACCTTTAGAAGCATCTGCTTTACACACAAACACACACACGCACACACACACAGATATATATATGTCTGTGTGTGTGTGTAAAATGGATGGAACTCAAGGTACAAGATTAACTAAACCCTTCAAGAAGAAAGGCAGACTGGGGCCACCTTGCAAGGATCTTCTGTTTATTCCACGCACCCTCGAAGATATTATTCACCCTGAGAAAGCAGAGGTGAAATATTTTGACGGGAAATTCATATTCCGACGTCGCTTTGTGATCTGACGCCCTCGTCCGCGTTTAGACTAAGGGGACACGCCGTCTTAACTGGGGGATTCTAGTCATGATATGTGCGAGTTCCGCGAGGGAGCGGATTTTATCCGTCTTGTACATTTTCTTTATTTATATACAGAATTTCAGATACACGGAGTTTCATTCACTTATACCTCTGGACGCACGAACTTAGAATATAAAATAATATGTTTACATCATTTAAGATTTATGGTTTATACGTAGTATTACACATTCGCTACCGCGGTCTAAGCGATGTCAGGCAGGGCAGCCGATCGAGGCTACGGCCTACCCCACCGCCAAATCAAAGCCCTTCAAAAGAAGGCATCGTGCTTACCCCATATAAAAATGGGAAAAAAGCACGTTAAAAAACGAAGAAAAACGTAGTATTTCAAATACGAAGACTTTCACCCAGTGATACCATAGAACACACCAACTTAAAACGTAAGATAAGTAAAAAATGCGCCGAAGTTTCTTCGGCGCAATCAAGTTTTCTGTACAACGTATAATCAAGGCCTCCGAAAATAGATCTATCTTTAGGTGTCTCGGTATAATGCTGTATGAGCCGCGGCTCATGAAACTTTAACCACGGCCTGGTGGTGGCCTGTCCTATATCTTTGCCAGACGCATGATTATGGGTAACTTTAACCTAAAATAAAATAAAAACTACTGGGGCTAGAAGGCTGCTATTTGATATGTTTGATGACTGGAGAGTGGATGATCAACATACCAAGTTGCAGCCCTCTAGCATCAGTAGCTTTTAAGATCTGAGGGCGGACAGAAAAAGTGCGGACAGAAAAAGTGCGGACAGACAACCGGCACAATAGTTTTCTTTTACAGGAAAGTAAAATGGAGGTAAGACAATATCAGTGAATATACGGCCTGGTGTTCATCGTTTGCGACATAAAACTATTCTGACCTTCACGCATTTCAAATACTCGTAATTCATTTTATATTTAGCACTAAAATGTCAAGTATTTGGTGTTTCACCCTTAGTGCGTATTATCTTTGTACTATAATAAATCATAATTTTTATTTGTGAACACACATACGCTGAAACACACACACACACATACACACACACTCACACATACACACACATATACATATATATTTATATATATAAAAAGTATGTATGTAAATCACACCTTGCAATTACTGTTCATTTGTCAAGAATATATTGTTACTTTCCATATATATATATATATATATATATATATATATATATATATATATATATATATATATATATATATATATATATATATATAAATTCATGTACGTATATCCCACACCTCGCATTTACTGTTCATTTATTAAGACTATCTCGTTAGTTTCCAATGGTCTGTACTTATTATTGAAAAGAGCAAGACAAATAATCACAAAATATGAAGCTTTGGTTTTTATAGTTTTCCCTGATAACAGGATTTGGCATTAGTATTATACGGGTCATCTGTTATTATTTCTTTAATAATCGAAATGTCCTCTTGTTCCTCTTGAACGTCTAGGCCACAACACCCATTTGGTTTTCGTGTTGCGCTTTCCATTAAGTGATTTTAAATGGTGAAAATCGGAATATGGAGCTATATGAGATATTTTTCCAACTATCGCAATGCACAGATCCTTCCATATACGCGGTGACACACAGAGAAGCGTACATGAGCATACAGTCACTGGCATCGATGGTAGTAAGTTACAGCGTTTGTCAGATGTTGCGTACGATACTTTTCACAATATGGGTATGAATAGGGATCAGCGTCACGCGATATTGGATGATGAATTTATATGTCACTCTTCTCCGTGTTAGAACGTGAATGTGTGGGGTGTGTGTGTGTGTGTGTGTGTGTATGTAAGCGGGTAAGTGTACGAATGCAATCTTACGTCGGAACGCTGTACAGTTTTATGTATCAACATACGTCGTAGTTCGATTCCTGTGAGCATACAATAACAATGTTAAAAAGCTCACGAGAGTATTAAAAAAAAACAGACCTGTCATGAAGAATCATTCCTCAGGGGACTCTCTCAATATAGCCGAAATGTGCCAGTGGCCTTTAGGAGCCTTCCCAGAAAAGGTCAGGAGAGAGAGAGAGAGAGAGAGAGAGAGAGAGAGAGAGAGAGAGAGAGAGAGAGAGAGAGAAAAGGCCATCGCTTCCACATCTGTTTCTTCCGCGAAAGTCTTATCAAGGGGAAACCTCGGGGGCCATGCAGCCATGGAATTCGGAAACATAAGTGGTTTGACGTCTGAGTTTCCTTGGAGGTTCTGTGATGTTATCTAGACTCTGATTGTCAAATTTTTTTGTATGTATTAATAATTTCGAAAATTTTCATGCTGTTATTCTTTTTGGCAACGAGGAAAATGTACAAAACGAAATGCGAAATGTTTTTGTAAAAGTTCTAAATACCAAAAAGAAAAAAAAAATAGGTGCAGGCAGTAATCTTTATTTATAAAATAATTTTAGAGTTGGGCTCAAAATACCACACGGAAATACCAACAAGTTTCTGTCTCCAGAAAAACGTTGTGCAAAAACATTATGAAATGTTTTCGGAGAAATTTTAAAAGCATAAAATAAATATATTTATAAAACTATTTTATACTTTTGTCTCAAAATATCACAGAGAAATATCAACGAGTTTCTTCTGCCAGACCAGACTATTTTCATTCTCACTGAATAAGAACAGAAATAACACGGGGGAAAAATTGGAATTATTTATTCATTGGCTGAAATAGCTCGTTTAATTAAACAACCTCACGTTTGCGAAAATAGACATCAAAATACAGAGCTGATGTGGGGAGCAAACTTTTTATCTTTTTTTTACGCAGAATATTTGTCTCACTCAACCACACAACTTGCAAATGGTTACGTGAGTCTGGAGGTATCTGCAGCAAGGAAAAGAATGAATAATGAAGTTACGGCTGTGAATTAATATTTGGAAAACCTATATTTTTAGATTAGATGACTTTCTAGCAACTAAAAAGGTATCTATGTTTAGGTTAGTAGAATGGGTTGGGGTTACGTTACAACAATGGAAAAAATGCTCCAGAGTTTCTTCGGCGCAATCGAGTTTTCTGTACAGCCGCTACAGCGTATAGTCAAGGCCACCGAAAACAGATCTATCTTTCGATGGTCTCGGCATAATGCTGTATGAGTCGCGTCCCATGAAACTTTACCAACGGCCCAGTGGTGGCCTATCCTATATCGTTGCCAGAATCACGATTATGGCTAACTTTAACCTTAAATAGAATAAAAACTACTCAGGCTAGAGGGTTTCAATTTGGTATGTTTGATGATTGGAGGGTGGGTGATCAACAAACCAATTTACAGCCCTCTAGCCTCAGTAGTTTTTAAAATCTGAGGGCGAACAGAAAAAAGTGCGGACAGGCAGACAAAGCCGGCACAATAGCTTTCTGTAACAGAAAACTGAAAATGACTGTTTAATTTACGGGAAAGACATCGTTATTGCAAGACGACAGCAACGTGATCTTTAGCTGTTTAAGATTTTTTTTTAATCCCACTTGGCGTTGGGGATTTCAATTTTATTTAGGGTAAAATTAACAAGAAAAAAATGCGCCGAAGTTTCTTCGGCTTATAATGCTGTATGAGCCGCGGCCTATGAAACTTTAACGACTGCCCTGTGGTGGCCTGTCCTATATCGTTGCCAGAAGCACGATTATTACTAACTTTAACCTTAAATAAAAAAAAAATACTGAGGCTACAGGGCTGCAATTTGGTATGTTTGATGATTGGAGGGTGGATGATCAGCATACCAATTTGCAGCCCTCTAGCCTCAGTAGTTTTTAAGACCTGAGGGCGGACAGAAAAGTGCGGAAGGACAGACAAAGCCGGCACAATAGTTTTCTTTGACAGAAAACTAAAAATGAGGCAACATTCCTGAATGCGGTAATTAACGTTGCCTACAAAGATGCGACGTATAAAATGCTTGTCCAGAGTCTGTGAGAGTTAAATTAACAGATAACAATAAACGAAAAGGAAAAAAAAATTCTGTTTCTTTGTGAAAAAAAAATTAACGTTTTACAAATGCATCAATTTCATTGTTATTAAAACCTAGGAGAGAATGAATAGGATGCATTCAGTTAAGAGTGCTTTTGCAAGAAATGTAAAAACACCCTGGATATATATACACACACGCATACGCACAAGCACACACAAACATATATACAAACACACACATACACATACACACACATATGCATATATATATATATACACATATATATACATATATATTATATATATAAAACACGCTGAACGTTGGAATCTATCTTTTTTCACAGAGAATTGGTCTCCACCCTTTCTATTCCACCATTTTTGCACGAAGGACAGGGGTCTAGAATTCCCATCAAAAGACAATTAAGGCCATTGAAAACCACAAAGAGATTAAATCGTCCTTAGCTTCAAGCCTGGACAGTGAACTCCCTAAAACCCTGATATCCACAGCCTGCCACCAGGCACATGCAAGCTTAAATTCCCGAATTTCATCTGCATTATTCTGGCTCTCGTGGAATCGAGCTTCAAACGGATTAATTTGCTGTAAAACGACGCAAAATCCGTATGTCTGTGATGGGAAGGCCAAGAGAAAGAGAAGGTCTGCTCATTTCCCCCCAAATCCCCCACGTAGGCGGAGCTTTGTCTACCTGCTTATTGCGTCAGCCGGTGAATTGCCGTAACGAGCAGGTACCTCTTAGAGACGTCATCGCCTACGTAGTTACCCCAGGTGGGAGGCGACTCCTCCCAATTGGGTAGGCCTTGTCTCTCTTGGCCTTGCGTGATGGTACATCTGCCGATCGCGGACAAAGTGCCGCTTATTAATGTGATGCCCTCGGCTGACCTCACAAACACCTTTTAGCCTCGATAGTTTCCGTGCCTGTGTTTTGTGAGAGTTTGTGTTTTCTTGATACCACGAGCTTTGCTAAGCCTTGAAAGCTCTAAAAGGTGGGATATGGCCTGGGTTATCAAATTCACGTACATGAGCAATAGTTTCATAAGCAGGATTTGCATTTTGCTGTGCTTTTCATATTAGCAATTAAACTAATCATCGCCTTCTCAAGCAATTTTCGCCTTATCATTTGTGATATCAAACCAATCCAGTTGCTTCAAGTAACCGGCAAAGGGAAAAGGATATATTAGAAATTAACATATTACCAGTTACCAATACGACCTTACAAACGGAAACAAGCAATCTTTCATACACACACGCACATACACACACACAAATGCACTCTAAAGCAGAGCCGTAACATCCTCGCGTGTATGTGTTCATGCGCTCACATTATAACGAAACAAAGTTAATATATATACATATATTGTATATATATATATATATATATATATATATATATATATATATATATATATATATATATATATATATATATATACAAATGATCACTGAATATCACAGCTAATTTCACTAATCGCGGACCGGGTCGAGCGTCAGCGGGAGCTTTGAAATTTAGGAAACCGGAAAAGTGTGTCTTTGGGAGACAAGCACCTGCAGGCACTCGGTGAAATGAGAAGGTTCAGATACAATGAAAGGGCGACTGCAGCTCGCACTTGCCGTCGCATAATGAGAGCTGAAAGGCCCCGGAGAGGGCGAAGCCCGGCGCAGCCATTCTTTTATGAACGGCGTATTCAAATGTGAAGAATGGTGGAAAGAAAGGCGAAACTTTAATAGACGTAAGTGTGTCATGATTATATACTTTTTGGTGTAATATATCCACGAGTTTACGGACTTCAAACGTAGGTCGTGTTTGTAATTAATGTCGAAGATAGCTGGAGATAGCTAAAAACCAACGATTTTGATCTTACAGTGATTAGTCTTTATACAAAGATAGATCATTTAAGCATAGTTTTAGTACCAGTGGAGTACCAATATCATTATCAATGAACTGGTTTTTCATAGATGCTTCAGAAACTCCGGAGTGGTCAGATTGATAACTGATAAATGACTCAGAAATAAAGTGGACAGCTGTATAGGAAACTGAAAAGTTACAATAGAATTTTTATTGAAAGTAGCTAATATATATTATAGTGCATGTCATGATATATACTGATATAACATATATACAATATTTATTAATGTTATTAAGCAAAACCAATAATATATATAGATATATATATATATATATATATATATATATAATGAAATTGAGAATATATCCCTTGCAGAAGTTTATATTATATAAGCAATAATATATATATATATATATATATATATATATATATATATATATATATATTATATATATATATGTATATATATACATATATATATATATATATACATATATATATACGTATATATATATATACATATATATATATATATATATATATATATATATATATATATATATATATATATATATATATAACAAAAATGCCGTTTGGTAATTACTGAAGTGTACAGCAGATGTACATGCCACAGATTTTCATCACGTGACTGTCTGGACTCCAGTCTCGAAAAATATTCATTCATATCTTATTTGGAATACGAAATGACCAACGCAATAGGAGACTGTCTAATCAGATACAAATGGTTGCAATAAAAAATGAATAAGACAGTGCGTTCACGATACTATGAATGGATAAATATAACACTAAATTAGTTAGTTGATAAATACGTGTGGTAAACTAGATATGTAGATATCCAGACTGATCAAGAGACGAGTAGATAAAAGTCAACAACGACACAACGTAAAGAACAGAATACAATAAAACATAGAATCATGGCCAAAGGCTAGGCCCTGGGATCTATGAGGTCATCCAGCACTGAAACGGAAATTGACAGTAAAA
>NC_089742.1:51101770-51109270 GCF_040412425.1 Macrobrachium rosenbergii
TTGCAAAAACTAAATAAAGGAAAGAAATAAAGAGGAAAATACCTTCACTATCGTAAAAACTAAACGAAGGAAAGAAACAAGGAAATAAAGAGATGCACCGGTGTCCGACAGAACGTCATTGTCCAGAGGGACGAAGGAGAAATGAGCCACGTTGATCGGTTCATCCTTTGGGTAATTACGGCTCTGTTTGCATCTGTCTCTCCTTCTCATCCTCACTGAGGACCTTCTCAGTGACAGCTCTTCTCCCGTGGGAGGATGCGGAGACCAGATGTGCGTGTTTTGTGGGAGTTTTGTGGGTCGTTTAAAAGGAACTCTTACTTCACATATACTTCACATACTTCGTAAGCGTATTGCGCGACGAGTGAGCTGGTTATATTTACTTACATATTTAAATCTAAAAGGCTATATGGATTGGATATAAAATTTAGGTCAAAGGTCAAGCGTTGGGACCTATGAGGTTATTCAGCGCTGGAAGGGAAATTAAGAGTTAAAAGGTTTGAAAGGTATAACAGGAGGAAAACTTCGCAGCTGCACCATGAAATGATTGTTAGAAGAGGGAGGAAAGTAAGATGGATGAGAAAGAATATGACAGGAGGTGCAGTAAAAGGAACGAAAGGAGTTGCAGCTAGGGGCCGAAGGGGCGCTGCAAAGACCCGTAAGCAATGCCGACAGTACACCACGTACACTGACGGCACTTCCTCCCTACAGGGAGAAGGCTGAATGCTCCAGTGGTCAAAGAACTGTTAAATTTCAGGATAATTCTAGAACGAGTCTTACTTGTGGTCAACTCACAAAAGCCGGAATTTATCTTCTTCAGATGAAACCGCGTATTTTCATGAACCATTCGGAATCCTTATCAGGATTTCATCATTTCATCTTACAAAAACAACAAAAGACCTACGCTGTACCTCGTTTTTTAATCTGTAAAATAATCCTGAGGCGTTAATTTTATTACTGAAGTGATGGAATTGGAATTTCTTAATAATTCTACTGCGAACTTGAAAGTTCACATTTGTTTCTGTATCTGTGGGTTAGCACTGTTATTCGTGACTATGATTTATGTCTGGTTGGGCAGCAAAAGAGATTAAAAGGTGCTAGATTTCATTAGAAAGCCTTTTCACATAGAATCCCTTGATAAATGGCCACTACCTCTCCTGGAATGTAATGTTTTAAATACTCTTAAATAAAAAAGTAAATAAGTGAAAAATGAGCCGAAGTTTCTTCGGCGCAATCGAGTTTTCTCTACAGCGTATAATGCTGTATGAAACTTTCAGCCACGGCCAATGAAACTCTTAGGCGCGGCCCATAAAACTTTCAGCCACGGCCCGGTGGTGGCCTCTGTTGTTACCTATAGCTGTGCCAGATGTACGATTATGGCTAACTTTAACCTTAAATAAAATAAAAACTACTGAGGCTAGAGGGCTGCATTTTCGTATGGTTGATGATTGGAGGGTGGATGATCAACATACCAATTCGCAGCCATATAGCCTCAGTAGTTTTTAAGATCTGAGGGCGGACAGAAAAAGTGCGGACGAAGAGACAAAGCCACATCAATAGTTTTCTTTTACAGAAAACTAAAATAAAGAGAGTTTGAATGCCACGTATACTGATAGATGATAAGGTTTGAACCACTATTAATCAGAAATAACATATGAGAGAGAGAGAGAGAGAGAGAGAGAGAGAGAGAGAGAGAGAGAGAAGTTTCGTCTTGGGAAGGTTTGAAAGAACCATAATTTTACGATTCACAACAGCAGTGGAAGAAAAAAAGTGGGGAGGGGGAGGGGATAGGGAGGAGGTAGGGGAGGAGGAGACATAGGGAGTGGGGGGTGACAAGGGCTGGGCACTTGCTTGGAAACTCAGGCAAAAGGAAGACAAGATAGCATTATCAGTTACTATGGCAACCTATCCCCCAGCCAGGTAGCTTGCCTTCTCTCTCTCTCTCTCTTCTCTCTCTCTCTCTCTCTCTCTCTCTCTCTCTCTCTCTCTCTTGTATTGTGAACATTTTCCTTTATCCCAAAACCTTTATTATTATATAAGTTCATATGACTCATTATGCAAAACATACTCTCTTCATTAATGCAATGTTGCAGGAGAGCTTATTGTTGTATTCAGTGTTCTAGGTATCGAATTTAACTGATGTAGAAAATAGCTCACTTCTTTACTCTTCTGTAGGCATTATAATTCCATCAAGAGGTTTTAATCAGTCTAACACCTTATTTCGGTTTCAAAATATAGATACCGTCCATTATCAATAAAATAAGAAAGGATCTTTTCAATTATATCTGCTACATTTCTTATATATATATAGTCCATTATTTTTTAATATTTACCATACCAGATTACGGACGATTACATATTACCTTTATTATTATTATTATTATTATTATTATTATTATTATTATTATTATTATTATTATTATTATTATTATTATTATTATTCATCGTCTTTTTTCCAATCAAGACGAAGAATTTCCTTCGGTTTAGTGACATTTGGTTACATCAATTATTTTTTTAATTGTGAAATAATTTTCTAATTATGTAAAAACTCAACATTTGCCTATGACATGTAACTCTCAATTTTAATTCAGCATTCAAAGACTATTTTAGCTTTATCTTCCTGAATTTGATTTCATACTGAAGTATTCTAAAACCAATGAAAATTCAAATAAGATAACTTGCACTTACACTTTATCACAATGTATCAATGACTAAAAATTACTTATAAATCAATGTCACAAATATTGACAAAATGGTGATCAAATATGTTTCTTTTATCTATAATATTATCGACAAAAGAAAATTATATGTGCTGTCTCCAGATTGTTTACTTATAACCTTCATAGTTTGTCAGAGCAATTCGTGATGCAAAAATTGCTGTCGAAAAATAAAAGCTTTTTATATGAGCCTATCTGCATGTAATTACAAAGAATAGTGTACCACATTAGTCCTTTCTTCGAGCATTATACAGAAAGTTGCTTAACTACTTAACATGATATATATATGTATATATATATATATATATATATATATATATATATATATATATATATATATATATATATATATATATATATATATATATATATATATATATATATATATATATATATATATATATATATAAACATTTTGCGTACCGTTCTGAAAATATGATGCAACTTATAGAATTTCTTTCCTCTAACATTTTACTGGGAATATGCGTTTCAAAAGACATTGTTTTTGTTTTGCAAAAAAACTTCAGACATATTGTTCTTGCTCCACGAAAATACCTCGCAAATATTGTAGCAAACAAAAGGATTTTCGGCCAGTCAAGCTTTTTTTTTTTTTGCATTTCTTTCCCATAAATCAGAAATCTGTCATCGAACCTATTAGGACTCTCAGGCGATGGAAGAACGAACAAAAATCTTAACAAAATACTTTTCAATAAATATGCGGGTTTATTATAAAGGAATATATAGATTTTACAATATAATCTAAATATGTGATGCTACCTATAGTTCTATCATCTGCATCAAGAGATTCTCACGACTTTCACATTTCAACGCTTCGATGTTTGATTAAGTAAATATCATTACCTGAATTATCATGTTTGTCATAAATTTGATTTCATGTCTGTGTTTACCCATACGAAAAGAAGGCACACTCTCTCTCTCTCTCTCTCTCTCTCTCTCTCTCTCTCTCTCTCTCTCTCTCTCTCTCTCTCTCTCTCTCTCTAAGTTGTAGGTCTGACAACACCAAATTTCTCTACACAGTTTTAGTCAAAGACTGCTATTCCATAATTGACAAAATACTGTCACTTCTCTCTCTCTCTCTCTCTCTCTCTCTCTCAGTTGTAGGTCTGATCTCAAATTTCTCTACAGTTTTAGTCAAGACTGCTTTCCATAATTGACAAAATGCTGTCTCTCTTCTCTCTCTCTCTCTCTCTCTCTCTAAGTTTGAGTCACAACACAAATTTCTCTACACAGTTTTAGTCAAAACTGCTATTCCATAATTGACAAAATGCTGTCACGCATCTCTCTCTCTCTCTCTCTCTCTCTCTCTCTCTCTCTCTCTCTCTCTCTCTCTCTAAGTTGTAGGTCTGACAACACCAAATTTCTCTACACAGTTTTAGTCAAAGACTGCCATTCCATAATTGACAAAATACTGTCACGCTTCTCTCTCTCTCTCTCTCTCTCTCTCTCTCTCTCTCTCTCTCTCTCTCTTTCTCGCCTCGTAATTATTATCATTATATACCTAAGTAAGAGTCTCTAGAGTCTCTCTCTCTCTCTCTCTCTCTCTCTCTTTCTCTTACTGTGATCCAAACCACATGCTGATACTGGATTCTGATTAACGCCAGTTGCCTGAAGTGAATAAAAAAACGCAAACACTAAGTTCGTGCCACGCATAATATATTATGTAAGTCAATTCATTTTTAGCTACTGTACTGCAGGGAAACCAAATTCTATCTAACATTCCAAACTACCCCACAGAACGATCGAATTACGAGCGGTCCTTCTTGCGTTAAGTCTGTTGTACGGGTAAATAACACGCTCTCTCGTTCCTTCACTACTGTTGGCAGCGTGAGAGCATATCCCATTCCGCCCTGTATGTGAGGAGCATAAATACGGGTTAGCTTTCCCGCAGCCGATAACAGCAGCCGATAACAGCAGTCGGTACACTGCCGGTATAACAGAAGCTGTTGCATTGTAAGAACTGAATTGAATGGAATATAGAATTTAGGCCAAAGGCCAAGCACTGGGGTATATGAGGTCATTCAGCGCTGAAAGGGAAACTGACAGGAAAAGGGTTGAAAGGTGTAACAGGAGGAAAGCCTCGCAGTTTCACTATGAAACAATCGTTAGAGAGGGTGGAAAGTAAGATGAAGAAAGAGAATATAAAAGGAGGTACAGTAAAAGAAATAAAAGGGGTTGCAGTTAGGGGCCTAAGGGACCCTGCAAAGAACCTTAAGTAATGCCTACAGTGCACCGCATGAGGGGCACTGAAGGCACTACCCTCCTACGGGGATTGCATTATAAGGGGCAGTATATAGTACATAACTTTTTAGACTTTAATGACATGGCATTACAGAACCGTAAGTTACTGAGCTATGGGCGAAGGAATCAGCTGATTGTAAGAATATTTATGAAGAAATACAAAATGGCACTGTATGTGCATGTGTGCGTATGTAAACAAACACACGCATATATATATATATATATATATATATCTATATATATATATATATATATATATATATATATATATATATATATATATATATATATATATATATATATATATATATATATATATATAGCCTCATATATATATATATATATATATATATAACTAGCCCATTGCCGGACACAGCTCGTACCAATGCACCTTTTTCTTAATCATTTTACATTTTTTAATATATATATATATATATATATATATATATATATATATATATATATATATATATATATACATATATATATATATATATATATATATATATATATATATATTACATTTCCCATTTACATTAAACTATTGAAACAGTATTTCACTGACTTTAATGAAACAGCCTCGTTCAATTCTCACCAGCACAGAGAGAGAGAGAGAGAGAGAGAGAGAGAGAGAGAGAGAGAGAGAGAGAGAGAGAGATTTGACTAATACAGAAAGATCACTTTGATTCAGTGGGATTAAAAAGGGATTTGCACATGGGAGGGCTGACGCCATAAAAGACAGGAATACTGACTGCCCTGGAGTCACAAATGGCGAGGGCTTTGGGGCGGAACAGATCATGCCCAGGAAATCGGGGATGTAATATTAGAACACTCACTTGCTAGGATGCCGGGTTACAAAGTCAAACGATTGATATTCAAAAATAAAAAAAGGATAAAGAATTTTTTTTGACGGATCACACGATGCGACCTCGCCCAGACAATCGGAACATAACAGATTCCTGATTAATCTTATGGATGTTGACGTTGCGTGAAATTTTAATAGTCTTAATGATTTAACATCCGCTGGTAGGATGTTTTTGAGCGAGAATGCGAGATTGAGTCTGAAATAGAACACACGACGCCACACCACACAAGCACAACGTTTTTATATAGATATATATATATATATATATATATATATATATATATATATATATATATATATATATATATATATATATATATTTATATTATATGTGTATACACACACACACACATATATATATATATATATATATATATATATATATGCATATATATATATATATATATATATATATATATATATATATATATATATGTAATATACATATATATATATATATATATATATATATAATACATATATATACAAATATATACGTATATATAAATATATACAGTATATATACATGATATACATGTGTATATATACATATATACCTATACATAAAAATAATGTATATATATATATATATATATATATATATATATATATGTGTGTGTGCGTATATGTGTCTCTGTGTGTGTATGTGATAATACGTGTGCATGTTATTATCTACGGCCGTATGTCTAAACACAATTATCAAGGCACAGACGCTATCACATTTTATACATTACAGAGGCGTTTTTTAAAGATCCATCAGAAAGTATTTGATAGGGTTTTTAAATTATGATTCTGTTTTATAATCGGTTGCACCTAATATCAGATTACAGTGCCCAATTATTTTTCACTGTTTTCTTTAGACAAATGTAACTTATTTTAGCTCATATACGTAGGGACAAGTCCTAGTCTTGCTTTCTCGTTAATAATTAAACATATGTTCAGATTTTATTTTTCCTCGGCAACCTCCTAACTGCATAGGCATTGCATTATACTATAAGAATACCAGGTTGATGTTTGGTTTAAAATGTTTCATGAAAACAAAATCACCCGCAAGCACTGAATATTATATTCCTCATAAACTAGTTTACATAATTTCCCATTTATCCAAATTCTGTCACTCGTTTTTAGGTTTCTGTAAAAGAAAACTGTTGGGCCGGCTTTGTCTGTCCGTCCGCACTTTATTCTGTCCGCACTTTTTTCTGTCCGCCCTCAGATCTTAAAAACTACTGAGGCTAGAGGGCTGCAAATTGGTATGTTGATCATCCACCCTCCAATCATCAAACACACGAAACTGCAGCCCTCTGGCCTCAGCAGTTTTTATTTGATCCAAGGTTAAAGTTAGCCATAATCGTGCGTCTGGCAACGCTTTAGGACAGGCCACTACCGGGCCGTAGCTGAAAGTTTCATGGGCCGCGGCTCATACAGCATTATACGCTTTACAGAAAACTCGATTGGTCCGAAGAAACTTCGGCGCATTTCTTACTTGTTCTTTTGCATTTCTGGACGTTTTCAGTCAATCACATCCTCTTTATAGATTGGATAACCTAACCGGGAGATTATCCAACAAGAATCCACATTCGTGTGAACACTGCTTAAAGGGAAAAGAACCTTTATCAGAAATATTAAGAGACGTGAAATGTGAAGGATCTTTCAGCTTTAAAA
>NC_089742.1:51119270-51151770 GCF_040412425.1 Macrobrachium rosenbergii
CAGAAGCAGGTTCATATCTTTACGTGAAATGTTTGGAGAGAGAGAGAGAGAGAGAGAGAAATGTTCCCTTGAAACATGCGGATCCATTTATATTAAAGATACCATTTTCTCTCTTTTAGATTCGTCTTCAAAAGTAATGCCTCTGTAGGACCAACAGATCCTTTTCCCAATCCACGTAATTTGATCTTATTGACCTGTCACTTTCAGACTTGTGAATAATATCGTTCCAAGACATTTAAGGACCATTAAGGAAACGTTGAAACGACGCCTTTGCAAATGCCAATGTATTATGAAATAGCGAGCAACGTAGAACGTTATGCAAATTCTTCGGCACAAACAGGTTTTCTGTACAGCAGTTACAGCGTATAATCAAGGCCACTGAAAACAGATCAATCTTTCGGTGGTCTCATTTTAATGCTATAAGAGCCGCGCCCCATGTGATTCAACCCACTGCCCGGTAGTAGCTATCTATATCGTTTGCCAGAAGCACGATTATGGCTAACACAACCTAAATGAAATAAAAACTACTGGGCTAGAGGGCTGCAATCTGGTATGTTTGATGATTGGAGGTGGATGATCAACATGCCAATTTTGCGGCCTCTGGGCCAGTAGTTTTAAATCTGATGGCGGACAGAAAAAGTGCAGACAGAAAAAAGTGAGGGCAGAAAAGAAGTGCGAACTTGGCTGAATAACCGGCACAATAGTTCTCTTTTACAGCAAACTAAAAATGAGAAATAATATATTGCGGAGTCTACCAGAGAAGGAAATGGAAGTAAACATTTCTCACGTATCCCGAGAAGTATTTTTCTCGTCTGAGGAACAAACGTATTCCGGCAGTATCTCAGAGGAGCTCATGGGTAATCTGGGCTTATGTCTGGGTGCGATCACGCATTTAGGCTACGCCTGAAGGAGCCGTTAGCCCAAGGCAATCACTTGAGGATTATAGAGAATTCTCTCTCTCTCTCTCTCTCTCTCTCTCTCTCTCTCTCTCTCTCTCTCTCTCTCATCAACTTTTCTCATGGAAACTTTGCTTTCTTAGTTTATTAAAATCCTCGATAGATAATTATTTCTATCTGAACGCTTCGAAATCGTCTTTGAGGAGGAAGAAAAAATAAAAAGAAGAATAAAGACATTTAAGGTATAGTAGGTTCTTAAATTCAGTTTTTTCCCCCACCTTCTCATTCTACCTTATATAAGTTTACTGGAATGACAGTAAACCCTATGGCCCCCCCAAAAAAGATGAGCTTCTATGGAAGCTAAAACTTTACTTACGTAAGTCCTTGTGATTAAATGTCAAAATTCTGTTTCAGACGGGAACTTTTGTGGAAGCTGAAACTTCAGTAGAAATTTACTTGGGGGCTCAAAGTGACCACTGTTTTTTAGGGGGCAGGAATTTTGAAATTACCCAAAATTAGAACTGAACCCTTCACATAGTTTGGTACCTGGAAGATTTGCTTGATCTGCCACAGCAGTTAGTTGATGTAAAATCACAAGCAGAAGTATAATGTGTCTTCTATATTAAGAATTTACTTTTACATAAGACGAAATTACAAGCATAACAACTCTTTCCATATAATTTCTTATAATATTATATTTATGAAGGATCACTGACCACATCACTCAGGTGAATAATTCATTTGACACATTCAGTATCCATTAAAAATGGTTTATCAGAAATATCAGTTTTTCCACATTAACATCAACATCGTCCACATCGACACAGGTTGCTACGTAGTTTCATACCCCAATTCGCATAAATTATTCTTGATATACCCCATTTATCCTTGTAAAATAATAATTTGACAAATAAAGCTTCTGTAAGAAGAAAAAATTATTATCAATCATCCGAGAGGGGGTATTAGATAAAGAAGCTTGTATGATGAAACTCATATCCATTCATACTTTGATACCTTGGGAGCTAAGTAAAACACCTGAAAAATTACCATACGACAGTTTTGACAGGCCGCACATTTCAGATGGTTTATATGAACTCACATAGTCAATTCCAGGTTTTGGAGACTCGCAGACCTCCCGCAGCTGTAATAATTTACATCTCTTGAGCGTTCAAAGAAGCTCCTGGGTACATACAACTTTTGCCTTCTGTGACCTTTGACCTTAGGGAAGTACCCAAGTAGCTCATCTGATAGGACCTGGGTCTTAGGGCTCAAAAGTAATTCATTATTACATCGACTCTTTCACGGCTTGTATTCAAAAGACAGGAATGTGTATTCATGCCTTCTTGAGATTGTTTTCCTAGACAGATTAACTGTCTATTCCCTCTACAAAGTTTTATTTACTCAGTAAATCTTTCGTATTGACAAGATTCTTCTACATCTTTCCACAGTGCTGTTTCTTTGTATGGTACTGTTCATTAAGAAACACCAAAACTCTTTAGTGCTCGTTACCTCTCCCCATCACAAATGATGACGATCATAGCACAACCCCATTACATCTTTGGAATGGTACCACCAACCCTTTCATCTTCCCCCATCTCCACCACAACATCCACCTACCTTCCTTTATCATTTTATTACCGTTCTCATCGCTGGAAATTCTCGACCTATCAACAAAACGTCCTCACAGTCTGCCACTGGGCTTATGAAATTCCGAGTGTTCTGGAGCGTTTCATAATCACATGTCAAGTGACTTTTACAAGGCCTTTTTTTTCAAACCAGGGTGAGAGAATATGCGCAAATGACGCCGAAATTTCATTTATGGCGTGTTGGGGAAGATATTAGAGGCTAAGAAGTGGAATCCAGGACAGTTTTTACTTCTTCCACGTAGCTTGTGTTTTTGGTTCGGTTTATTTGTTTCTATTCTTCTTAATTTATCTTCGTAGATTTAGGAATGTAACGTCTGGCGAGAAGAGACCTTTCGATGCAGCATTACCCTGCCTTGGCTAAAGTATGTGCTTTCCGAAGGCTTTTGTTTAGTTAATTGCTTTAATATTTCCAATAACAGAATTCATTATTTCCTTCAGGATAGAAAGGTTCCTCTTATAGTTAACCTTTGCTTTACTTTTTCCTTTCCAACTTTATAAGAATGTTTCGCCTGTTTATCAGCTAAATGTTTGCTGTTGTCATATAAGGAAATAAAATCCAGTGGTTATATATCATTTCAAACTGGCCGCATTAACCATATAACTCAGGACAAAGTAATATAACAAGAATAAAATATTAGATATAAAACTAGACTCAAAAAGTACTTTAAGCGCCTCATGAATAGTTTCGCCAAGTTCCACCAAAATCCGCAATAGAGATACAGTGGCTAGAACACTGACACAGGCGAAAACATGACCTACTCCCAAATTCGATATTTCTAAATCAACTTTGTCGTCCACTTTTAGTCAGAAACATCAATTTTATTTCAACATATTTCAGAATGTATTAGAAGTAAAGTTGCTGTTGTGGAGATTCGTAGTTTTACCTGAAAGATGTGAGATCATCTCGTGTCTAACATCTCCATTCAAAACTGGAGCGAACCCTTGTATTTTTCGTTCCTTGGGTGTCCTTAATCTCTGCACCTCTGCACGTTTTAATTTTCTGTAAAAGAAAACTATTGTGCCGGCTTTGTCTGTTCGTCAGCACTTTATTCTGTCCGCAATTTTTTCTGTCCGCACTTTTTCTGTCCATACTTTTTCAGTCTGCACTTTTTTCTGTCCGCACTTTTTCTGTCCACTCTCAGATCTTAAAAACTTCTTAGGCTAGAGGGCTGCAAATTGGTATGTTGATCATCCACCCTCCAATCATCAAACATGCCAAATTGCAGCCCTCTACTTCAGTAGATTTGATTTTAATTAAGGTTAAAGTTAGCCATAATCGTGCTTCTGGCAACGATATAGGCCAGGCCACCACCGGGCAGTGGTTAAAGTTTCATGGGGCGCGGCTCATACAGTCTTATGCCGAACCACCTAAAGACAGATCTATTTTCGGTGGCTTTGATTATACGCTGTACACAAAACTCGATTGCGCTGGAGAAACTTCGCCGTATTTTTTATTTGTTTATCATGACCCTGCACGTTGTTTATCGACCTGGAAGGTCAAGTTTCTCCGTGACCTCACTTCATCAATTCGCTGGGTTCGAAAGATGTCGATGTGGATCCTTTAAGTCACTTGGTGAACTGTCATTGCCTCCGATGGCGTACAAAATGCGCTGAATTGACGAATTGCCGTTCTGCACATCACCCTTATACACATTATATATATATATATATATATATATATATATATATATATATATATATATATATATATATATATATATATATATATATATATATATATGTATATATATATATATATATATATATATATATATATATATATATATACACACATACATACTTATATTTATTAAAGCTTTGCCTAAACATTTGTTTTCCCCCTTACTGCAAATATCCCTATTTTTAATTTCCCATCACCCCAAAGTCTTTAATCTTAATGTTTCCATAAAATTCCTTTTCCCCTCATATATTTTTTTTCTCCCTGATTCTTTTCAGTTTTTTTATATTTACTTATTTTTGAATGCTTCTTCTATCCCGTAGATATGTTGTTTTCATATATATATATATATATATATATATATATATATATATATATATATATATATATATATATCCATTTATATTTTGTCCTACTACTCTATATTTCACGGCAACATGTCTTGAATACTACATAAGAATTCATTGAGGAACAGGCCATTAGTAAACTATTCTTCTAAACTGACCAATCATTATGAAAAATAATAAATCTGGGTTGCCACTTTCACCTCCATGTCCATAATTATCCTCTGCCTGGTAAATATTTCATTCACAGGGTTCTTTCCCTTTGATAATGAGCAAATGTACCTGAGACGGTTCAGGCGTCACGCCAGGTAACCTCAATTTATTCATTTAGCCCTTTTGCTTCGCCCGGGAATCAGATCGTGGTCCTGTTGCTGATGTTGCGAGTCCCTTTTATATGCATGTATGTATGTATGTATATATATACATATACATATATATATATATATATATATATATATATATATATATATATATATATATATATATATATATATATATTTATATATAAATATATATATAAATATATATATATATATATATATATATATATAAATATATATATAAATAAATATATATATATATGTATGTATGTATGTATGTATGTATGTATGTATGTATGTATGTATGCGTGTGTGTGCGTGTGTATGTGTAGGCGTATGTCTGTTTAATCCTGGACAGAAGTACCGACGAAACATTCCTCCTTCTATCAAGCCTAAAAGAGGGGTCTACATATCCTTATATTAGAATGACACACCACCCAGATGTCTTCATCAAAAGAAGGACCGGATATTTTCCGAAAGGCAAGAGCTCGTCTTTGTAAGCTGACAGTAACATGTACCATAACTGACAGTTCTCCTCTGACAAAGTATAAAGTACGCTCCAGTTTGACATAAATGTACTTTTTTCCCATTTTAATAAACTAGCAATGTCCTTTGTACTGAATTCAATATATCTGGTGTACCGTATTTCAAGGTACTTAATGCCCAAGAAAATTATCCTCAATTTATCGTTATTGACAAGTCATAAGTCAGTAAATTTTTGTTATGATACATTCAAAGTAAAGGCTCCCATGCCATGCGAGAATCAAAAATAAAACAAATGCTGATAAATGAAATAACCACACGAAAATAATTAGAAACAAATCCTGGCTAACTCGAATCGTTTGTGAATTCACAGAGACAATAAATCGGAACAACGCGGGCAAAGATACATACGTAATAACTGAAATAATCGGACGAAAATAATTAGAAATAAATCCTGGCTAACTCAGATCATTTGTGAATTCACAGAGGAATTAAGTCAGAACAACACGCGCAGAGACAGGCGATATGAATCTGTGTCAATTTTACACTTGCCCTGCTGAGTCATTCGTTCCATCACGGTGTACAGATTTAATCTCCAAACTACCGGTGATTCTCTCTCTCTTTCTCTCTCTCTCTCTCTCTCTCTCTCTCTGTGCTTTTCATCCGAATATATTTCAGCGCCGATTAAACCTGGAAATTAAAAACAGTCATAATACCCCAGGGCCAATTTACAAGGCTGATTTATATTATGTTCGGCTCAGTGATACCAATTCAAAAGTATTTATATATATATATGTGTGTGTGTGTGTGTGTGTGTGTGTGAGAGAGAGAGAGAGAGAGAGAGAGAGAGAGAGAGAGAGACAGAGAGAAAGAGAGAGACAGCAGATCAAAATAGTAACAAATTTCATTCACAGTTTACATAATATAATGTATATATATATATATATATATATATATATATATATATATATATATATATATATATATATATATATACATAAGTTTGTTGAAAGAATATAAATGACAGAATTATCAGATAAATAGAATGAGATAAACTGTGAAGTACCTCCGATCTTAGCATGTCAATATGAACACACTTCAGACTGTGATATCCCTCCAGTATTAAACAAACTCTGCACGCAGTCCAATTCAGCAGCAAAATTATGTTTTATTAACAATGAAAATTTATAAAGCTGCATCGTCTACAAAGTTAAGGACACAGGAATATTCAGCTGAGTGTAAGAATCGCCATTTATTTTCATTTATTTGAAAACGAGAAGTCATAGGTATTTTCAGCATACATTCAATCAAAAAGCGAATCTCGGTGAAGTTATCTGGGTAACTACAAGTCCTGAGAGGTCAAATAGCAGAATTTTAATCTTAAAAATGCCTGCTAATACGGATCAGCCCCATACGCTGAGTAACTACAAGTTCTGGGAGGTCATAACGCAGAAATTTAGTTTTAGAAATGCCTGCTAATACGAATCAGCTCCATACGCTAAGCAACTACAAGCCCTGGGAGGCCAAAAAGCAGAATTTTAGTTTTAAAAATGCCTGCTAATACGGATCAGTTCCACACGCTGAGTAACCACAAGTCCTGAGAGGGTCCAAAAGCAGAATTTTAATTTTAAAAATGCCTGCTAATGAGGATCAGCTCCATGCCACCATATGTTGGACGTTGGTAAGGTACTAGTGAAGACCTTCCGTCCATTCAGGTTAAATAGTGTAGCCTTCTATCCTGCACTAATGACACAAAAGTTTCTTTCGGCAAAATACTAAATTAATTTGGCATCATGTGTACGGCTTTCTTAACTGGGGAAAGTAAGAGCTGAGATAAATACAGAAATTAGGCCAAAGGCCAAGCACTGGGACCTACGAGGTCATTCAGCGCTGAAATGGAAATTGACAGTAAAAGGTTTTAAAGGTGCAACAGGAGGAAAACTTCGCAGTTTCACTATGAATCAATTGTTAGGACTGGGTGGAAAGTAAGATGAAGAAAGAGAATATGAAAGGAGGTACAGTAAAAGGGATGCAAAGGGTTGCAGTTAGTGGTCGAAGGGACGCTGCAAAGAAGCTTTAGTAATGCCTACAGTGCATCGTGTGAGGTGCACTGACGGCACTGCTCCCCCACGGGTTAGAGGAAGTAAGACAGTCTAGGTCTAAGCTAAGGCAAGAATGCAAAGCATTTGTGCTTGCTTGAAAACAGCAAGTCATAAAGTAAGGAAATGAACACAAGGCGGACGATATAAAGGGGAATATATGACTCAATATTAGGGAATAGGATGAGTTGATGCTATGAAAGGATGGAATACTGTAAACAGACTCCAGAGCTGAATATAAAACTGTAAAGGGAGATGATATTCTTGAATAACAGTGTTCTGTATCTCTCTCTCTCTCTCTCTCTCTCTCTCTCTCTCTCTCTCTCTCTCTCTCTCTCTCTGGAAAAATGACTGAGTAATGGCTGTAACTGCTGGATTAGATAGGCTTCCATTAATCCTCAATTACATTGATGGCATGTTCATCGCCAGCGTCATATAAATAAATATAATCAAAATTCTTTCTTCCTTTGTGTTCTGATAGTAATACAGGCACAAAGACTATGATTAAAGGTATTTGTGAGGCTTTATCAATTTCCAACATTAATACGATTGTCACCTTTCAAGTTACTGTATTTTTTTTTAACCATTTTCATTACATTTTATCCACATTCTTAAATTTATGTACAAAATGTTTACGTACATCAATGCTTAATAAATGAAAATTGTTTTCCACAATATTGGTAATATTGTAATCCCTAAATTCTGAGTGAGTTACATTCCATAATTTAATGATAATGGTTAGCTTTACATGAAAGCAGTTACTTCTGCGTGAATCCTTCTCCACCACATATTCTAATGTGCAATGGACCATCCATTTATGAGGGATAGTATAAAAGATATGTCTTGATGAGAACCTCACATGTGTCTGAGGTGAAAGACCATTATTACGAAGGGTCATTTTGCGAGTAAATGATTTCCATTCGCATGTATAAAGTGTAGATTTACGTCAGACACTTACTCAATATTTACTGTGGACAGAATTAGATCGATATCTCAAAGTAAAACGCCAATTTATACTTATATCTAAACGTTTCCTCCCCTATTTTGAAAACGTGCAAGCTGACGCCATCTATTGGTTCCCTAGGGGAAGCTTAACCAACCGGCTTCTCAGGTGTTTGTTTCTCGTCCCTCGACCAGAAGCTGCCGGCTTTGTAGCCTGGCGTAATTGCTAAACGACCGTACACCATCTACAGTCATTATCTTTCGCTCTTACCACAATTACTTAAACGTTTTATTTGGTTACTTCTGTAAGTATGATGAAATAATAAAGCACCTTAATATAATGTATTTTCCATTTACTATTCATGCCCTTAATTCATTATCGTCACATGAATTCGCTCATGTAACTGTGGAGAAACAGTGTACGATGAAAACAGCTAAGAAAAATAGTTAGCTTGTTTTCTTCGTATTAACTCGGGTTTGGAGGAGCTACGTCAATATTGACAGTTGTAGAGCCATTTAATCATAATGTATCTTAATGTTCTCAGCCTTATTTGCACCATGTTTTGCTATCCATAAAGTTTCTTCACTTAGAAAGCTGAAAAAGAAGGCATTCATTTTTCACAGGAATAACCAACTGAAATGTTTGCAGAACTATTTTTATATACAAAACTCAGGAAGACCAGTCTTAGCTTATATGACTTCTAGGAGAGACTACGATTTTTTTCCTCTATCAAAGTAACATATAAAAGCACAGTGATAGGTTACATTCTGTGATGACAAAAAATATAAATATATATTCATTTTATGAAGATTGTCCTGTTCACTTAGGGAGCGAATTAAGTACCTGGCTGTTCGAGAGAGTGACGGGGCCCTGTTCTATTCCATACGTCACTGTCCTTCTACTGACTTTATCCTAAGATTTTTCAAGTTCCTTAATCCCAGGTATATGATTTCCCTCTATTTTCCAGCATCGCACATATAGGTATGACAATAAACACTTGTTTCACACATTCCCTTCCTTGTTTAAGGAAAATAAATATACCTTAGATTAACCAGACCACTGAGCTGATTAACAGCTCTCCTAGGGCTAGCCCCAAGGATTAGATTTATTTTACGTGGCTAAGAACCAATTGGTTACCTAGCAACGGGACCTATAGCTTGTTGTGGAATCCGAACCACATTATACCGAGAAATGAATTTCTATCACCAGAAATAAATTACTCTAATTCTTCATTGGCCGGCCGGAGAGTCGAACCCGGGCCCAGCAGAGTGCTAGCCGAGTACGATATCGACCAGTCCAACGAAGAATCTTCTTCCTTGTTTAAATCAACGGTGTCCACCCCCTCCCCCCACCCCCGTCCACTTTTTCAGCCAAACATCTGACTATCTGAATCAAAATGCAGCCAAGTTCCTTTCCTGGAATGCTGAGTAACATCATCTCCCTTTAATTCTTAATCACTTTTATCACATTTTCCCACACACAAAGGAACATCCATTGTTTTCCGCCATTCGTTCAGAACCTCTCCTTTATCCACTGCACCACATAATCCCATTTGCAACCCTGTCATCTCCTTGAGTCTTTTCAGTCCTCGCAATATTAATTGCTCCACTTAGAGGCTCAACATTCTCGTTCACATGCATTATTAGACTTACACTAACCCTCTCCACTTTTAAATCACTCAACTCTGCTTCTCCCACCCTTCATGCGATAAATATTCAAGATACTGACTTCAACGACCCAGTTCTGCGTTCACCTCAGACAGCACCTCTCCATTTGCATATTGTATATAGCTATCCATTTGTCGATTAGCTTTTCTTTCTGCATTTGCGTCCTCCTAGAAATCTTGCCCATCTTCTCCCGTCTCTTTAGATTATTTTCTAAATTCATTTATTAAATTCAGTTTCCTGTCGACTACCACATCCATGCATGAGGGAGTTTCTTTTTTGTTACGAACTTTATATTAATTTTTTTTTTTGTTTCTCCATTTTACACCTTTTTTCTCATCCCACCCCTACCAGTTTTTATGCCCTGTTGACCTCATGATGCCACCTCTAGTTTATCATAGTCCTTGTTAAATCGTTTTACCTTCTTGCCAGCACATTTTTACCTTTTTCTTCTTATTGGCTCGTCTCACTTTTCGTCTTATCAGACTCTCTTGTCTTAATCCATTTTTATTATATTTTCATACCTTTCTCTTTAGTTTCTTTAGCTTGACCTTCTATCTATCTTGGTTTTCATTTCAAAACAATTTTCTTATACACTTACAATCTCCCCTCTTCTAACCATACTCTCTCATCTGTACTGAAATAACACAGCAATAGTCTCAAGCCAGGTTCAGATTCAGACATTCATATAAACATTCTTTTTCACTTGCCTCCTTTCCCGTACATGTTCTATATGCACTCACCATTGCAGCTGTTTCTTTTGTAACACTCAAAGTAACCCATATAAATATCGAAGTAACACGTTTGTGCTCTTCCCTGTCCCAGGAGTCTTTTAAAGCCTATGAGCACCACACCTTTCAAAGCTCTAAATGTTTCAGCTACCCCTAGATACATTCTTTGTCTGTCCAATTCGTGCACACAGTGCTATTTCAACTTTGGCTTACCATACGCCAAAACCATCCAGTTTTGCCTTCTTAATCAAATCAACTGGCGGATATTTCTTCTAAACTGAACCTAGTCCTTGCACATTCAAAACAACGAGACTTCAATTTGCAGTATTTTCTTTTAATTATAGTAGTGCAAGGTATGGGTTACTATACCATGCATGGAATTTATTTCTGGTGATGAAATTCATTTTCTCGCTGTAATGTGGTAGCAATTAAACTTTCCCGTTGCCAAATAATGTGGTTCTTATTCCACGTAAAATAAGTCCCTAATCCTTCAGGCCAGCCCTAGGAGAGCTGTTAATCAGCTCAGTGGTCTGGTAAAACTAAGGTATACTTAACTTAACTTATACCATGCTCCGGCCGCAAAATCCTGAGATATATGCTAGTATTGCACCAGCCTCGGTATTTTTTGTCTAACCCCTAGGTTAGGTTAGGTTAGGTTAGGTTAGATAGTGACTCAACAGTAATTTGGGTTTGTGAAACGTAATACGGTTATTTTCAAGAAAATTCTATGGTTAGTTTTTAAGATATGGCTTCCCGCTTTTTTCAGGGAAAGGTCAAGGTGTCCAGTCAAATATCGGGAGAACGCGCCTCGGCCATTTGGTGTCGCTCAGTTATATTCGTACAGCAGCGAGAATTCTAGAGTGGTGTGTGTCTAGGTGGGACGCGAGCAGAGCTTCCTTAAAAATCTGACCCGAGTAACGAAGCCCTCAATTTCGTATTCCATAAATCATTTTCTGCAACAGTGTAACTGTATATAACTGCCACAAAATCAAGTGAACATATTTCTAGCGGTGTTCCATTTTCATGGCGCTGAAAAATACGAACAGTGGCCAAACAAATCTCTCTCTCTCTCTCTCTCTCTCTCTCTCTCTCTCTCTCTCTCTCTCTCTCTCTCTCTCTCTCTCTCAGCAAGAGAACAATACCCACCTGCATTAAGCGAACGTGAATATTATGAATAATAAATTGTTCTTACTGCCTGACATAAGGAAAGTATGACGTAGAGATTTTTAAGAAAAGTCGTAATAACTTTAACAATAAATAAAAGAATATGTTAAAAACACTGAGGCAATTATGATAACTCCACAACCATACTTCATTTCAGAAACTTGAGTTTCGTTTCATTAGAAATTTAATTGATTAACTTTTGTATTACAAAAATAATAGCATAATAATAACTAATCAATGGTTAAATCATTTCTGAAACCACCACTGGTTAGGTAAAACCGCCTTAAATGTAGGAACTTGCTATATCTTATTTCTAAATCAATCTTGGGGTAAAATATCCGAAACTGAAATAAGCAGTGGACTAACCTTTATACTTATCTAGCTCGACATTTTTATATCTAATGTTTAGATATAAAAATAGTCTCAGTGCAAGAAATTCTACGCAGCAACATCATGCCCATATAAAGATTCTTTTCACACTTCAGAAAATACCCATCCAATAACAAAATCCACTTAAGAAATAAACCAAAAAATGTATAAAGAATTCTGTACATTAACGAACACTATATTACAACAAATATCAATAAACAGAGCCCAAATTCTCGTCACCAACTATTCGCTCCTTGAGATTATCTAAAACATCCGTTCCCGTCAGAAGATTTGCCAAGGTGAACAAAAAAAGAACCCAGATATTAAATATTAGTCACAAGACCCTCTCCTGCCAACCCTAACCAGAAGAGAATCACTTTGGAAAGAAAAAGATGAAAAGGAGCGAAGGGCCCTCGGCGAAATTAAAACTGAGCACTCGACAGCACTTTGCAAAATTGACGCCGGTGAGAATTTCGCGTATTAAATGGATCTCGAAAATAAAGCCGTCGATTTTGGGGTAAATAGGTTAAATATCGATTTATGTTTAAAGCTCATGTTAAAATGTATATCCTTAAAGTTAAAGGTTTCCTCATGGTATGAGGTACATTTCAGGCAAAAAGCAAGTAATTATGAACCCCATAGGGGAGGTGGTGACGTCACTGCATTACTTAAGGTTCTTTGCAGCGTGCCTCAGGCCCCTAGCTGCAACCCCTTTCGTTTCTTTTACTGTACCTCCTTTCATACTCTCTTTCTTCCATCTTACTTTTCCACCCTCTCCTAACAATTGATTCATAGTGCAACTGCGAGGTTTTCCTCCTGTTACGCCTTTCAAACCTTTTACAGTCAGTTTCCCTTTCAGCGCTGAATGACCTCATAGGTCCCAGTGCTTGGCCTTGGCCTAAATTCTATATTCAATTCAACAAGTATGAAATCATGGAAATGTTCTAAAATCATTCTCTTCAGAAAAATCCATTTATTTATTATAACAGAAGAAAGATTGTTTTTGTATTTCACGTGTTGTATCGAAATTTGCAGACAGTGGGAGATGATAAAAGAATATTTAGTATTCCAAATTCTTCTGCCATTTTTTGAATGAGTTTTCAGATAAGGAAAACAAAGTAACTTAAATTAATTACTAATTATTAAGTGTTTTGAGTGGTTTTTGGAAAAAAAAAATCCGAATATGGTAAGAGTGGAGGTAGGTAGTATCAATTTCAGAACGCTTAAGAAGGACCTGTGGAATATATACTGTATGTATACATATATATATATATATATATATATATATATATATATATATATACATACACGTACATATAATATATGTATATATATGTATATATATATATATATATATATATATATATATATATATATTCATATATTTCTCCGTTATTATTACGTGTTATGATATGATGGCAAAAGAAAAAGCTCTGACAATCCTTTTACATTTCATCATCATAAAAGAGTAATAATAGTGCCTGCTGCCATATCACCTCTTCCGTCTATATATACACACACATATATATATATATATATATATATATATATATATATATATATATATATATATATATATATACACATACATACACACACATATACTGTATATATACGTGTGTGTGTGTGTTGTTAGTGATATATATAATCTGTGCCTTCCAACGAAAAATCTTGATTGTTCGAAATGATCAATATCGAATTAATGCAATAACGATTAATCTTCGACCGTTTTAACTTCCCTCTCCTCTTCAATTCAGGAAGAACAACCTTTCACGCATATCACGCTGGTCATTTTTCCTTGGCCCTACCCTTGTTTTGGGCAGAATTGTGCTATTTCGATCCTTATCCCCTTTCTGTTAGGTCGAGTGCTCATACGCGATGCTTTGAGACCCCTCTCTCTCTCTCTCTCTCTCTCTCTCTCTCTCTCTCTCTCTCTCTCTCTCTCTCTCTCTCTCTCTAACATTTTTCATTTGAAGAGAATCAAGAAAGATGAGTCTGGAGTCCAGTAAATTCTTCCATTGCAAAAGGATTTTTAAAACAATCATATAAATTATTCTGTCCAAATGAGGATGCGAATTTGCAGCTTGACTACAAATCTCGAAAATCTCTTTCATGCTAGCTGATTCAAAAGTAATTACAAAGTACAAAACGTCATATTTGTTACGAATCCTTCTCCGTAGGTACAAACCTATTAATCCACCCTGACTAGGTTACTTTTGAATTGCTCTCATACTCAAGGGATTACGAAACCTCTAATTTGCTGATCCAAGTTTTATCGGAACGAAAACCAACTCGAACAGCAGACTACAGAAATCCTGACTCGAAATTGAATTTCCTTCAGAAATCATCTTCTCGAATGGTTGAAACTGCACTGATAGGCGATGATGCAGCGAGGAATATGGAGGATTATTCTTCCTCTCTGCAAACCTGGGAAATCAGGACAAGTGAAGGATATTGTTACAAGAGTATCAGTGCTAAACACCCACTACAACCGCAAGACAAGTGAAGGATATTGTTACAAGAGTATTAGTGTAAAACACCTACAACCGCACGACAAGTGAAGGATGTTGTTACAAGAGTATTAGTGCTATACACCTACAACCGCAAGACAAGTGAAGGATATTGTTACAAGAGTATTAGTGTTAAACACCTACAACCGCAGGAGAAATGAAGGATATTGTTACAAGAGTATTAGTTAAACACTTACAACCGCACGACAAGTGAAGGATATTGTTACAAGAGTATTAGTGTTAAACACCTACAACCGCACGACAAGTGAAGGATATTGTTACAATAGTATTAGTGTTAAACACCTACAACCGCAGGACAAATGAAGGATATTGTTACAAGAGTATTAGTGTTATACCTACAACCGCACGACAAGTGAAGGATGTTGTTACAAGAGTATTAGTGTTAAACACCTACAATCGCAGGACAAATGAACGATATTGTTACAAGAGTATTAGTATTAAACACCTACAACCGCACGACAAGTGAAGGATATTGTTACAAGAGTATTGGTGTTATACACCTACAACCGTACGACAAGTGAAGGATATAGTTACAAGAGTATTGGTGTTATACACCTACAACCGCACGACAAGTGAAGGATATTGTTACAAGAGTATTAGTGTTATACCTACAACCGCACGACAAGTGAAGGATATTGTTACAAGAGTATTAGTGTTATACACCTACAACCGTACGACAAGTGAAGGGTATTGTCACAAGAGTATTAGTGTAAAACGCCTACAATCGCACGACAAGTGAAGGATGTTGTTACAAGAGTATTAGTGTAAAACACCTACAACCGCACGACAAGTGAAGGATATTGTTACAAGAGTATTAGTGTTATACACCTACAACCGTACGACAAGTGAAGGATATTGTCACAAGAGTATTAGTGTAAAACGCCTACAACCGCACGACAAGTGAAGGATGTTGTTACAAGAGTATTAGTGTAAAACACCTACAACCGCACGACAAGTGAAGGATATTGTTACAAGAGTATTAGTGTTATACACCTACAACCGCACGACAAGTGAAGGATATTGTTACAAGAGTATTAGTGTTATACACCTACAACCGTACAACAAGTGAAGGATATTGTCACAAGAGTATTAGTGTTAAAAACCTACAACCGCACGACACGTGAAGGATATTGTTACGAGAGTATTAGTGTTATACACCTACAACCGCACTACAAGTGAAGGATATTGTTACAAGAGTATTAGTGTTAAACACCTACAACCGCACGACAAGTGAAGGATATTGTTACAAGAGTAAAGATCTTTCCTCTCTCTTGATTTTGTTTAGTACAATAAAGAAGCCTGTTTTTTTTCCGTGCCATCATCTTCACGTTACATAAACAGGATTATTAGGCGGCTGTCTTACCTGGCAATTAAGCGTGAAGGTATCCGAGTTTCACCAGGTCGTCTGAAAAGTGAGAGACTTGTAAACATTACAAAATTCTTCGGACAGAACACTGTTCAAGCTTTGTATTTCCCTGACAGTGATCTTGGCCGTCTGCCGGAAAGGAGATAGAGGCAGTGCATTAGTGCGTGTAGAGTGCATAAAAACAAACGCACTTACACACACACACACACACATTTCCTACTTAGAGGATTCATGTACTTGGGTGAGAGAAGTTGAGAAGGGAGGGTAGACATGAGCAGGAGGATATTTATAGGAAATAAAGCTTAGGAAAACATGATGCACCAATTTTAAAGAGGGGCCCTTAACGTCCCGCAGTGTTGGGCGATGATGTGTGTTAATGTATATATATATATATATATATATATATATATATATATATATATATATATATATATATATATATATATATATATATATATATATATATAAAAGCAACTTGTATATATATGTAACTACAGTATAATAAATTTCCTACTTTTAAGCCACAGAGTCAGATCAAAAGAAACACTGGAGTACAACACTCTTCCTGAAGCTATATTCCACCGACTACAAAAGCTTTTTACTCACATGTATACAAGAGAGAGGTCCTTGTAGTTAACCGGAAGAGACAACGAGGGTAGATAATAAAGGACTCTTTAAAGGATGCCGACGACTCCTTTATAGCATCCTGCCTCTGCTTTACAACGTCCTCAAACTGACTGCTGGGGAAACGGAAAAAAAAAATTTACTAGCATTTATCAGTTAGTTATTGCTGACTTGAATGCATTTATGTCTGTAATTTTATTTGATACATTTACAGCTAGTAATTTTGATCGGTGCACTTTACACGAATGACTTTCTAGAGCTGCAAATATATGTATGTACGCATGTACGTATTAATGTTTGTATGTATATTTATATATTTATATATATATATATATATATATATATATATATATATATATATATATATATATATATATATATATATATATATATATATATATATATATATATATATATATATATATATATATATATATATACATACATATATAATCTTTTTATCACGTTATCAGTACTTTATGTATATATAGAAACACTTAAATTCTTACCTTCCACACAAGATAATATTAACCTTGAATATGGTCCAGGTTTTAATTCTAATAGTTTCCTCACACCCTCGTACTTCAATAATATAATATTTCTTTTTGAATTTCCCAATTGAACAACCTATATGACTCGCCCTGCGTTATGCAATGAGGTCTTAAAGTGTAAGGGTATATTCTGATCCATGACCGAGTTAACTAAGAATAAAAGAAACTATTTTTCAAACTATTACTTTTTATCTACTGTTGTTCCTTCAAACTATATGAGAGGGTCCATTACGATTAGGATCTTAAATACAATGCAGTAAAGTCTTTTATTATATTCCTATACCTCCAATAACAGCTAAGCACAATGTATGTAAATGTTAGTAGAGCTAAAGCTAATTCAGAGGTTTATGTTTTTTTGCACCCCTGCCGTCAAAAAAAAAAAAATAAAATAAAATAAAATCCAGTCATTTCTGGCATGAAGTACAAGTGAAGAGTGAAGACTGATACCTATGAAGCTGGTTGGATATGTTTCTCTCGGCGTCCAACAGATGGCATTAGCTTGCTGTTTTTACAACTTGGATGATTCCATTTTAAAATAGGGGAGGCAATGTTTAGACATTTTCGTAAATTCGTTTTGTTGCTCAACGTACTCATCTAATTCCTTCTACAGTAGGTTTTTTTATAAATATCTAGAGTAAATCTACATATTACATTCAAATGAAACTTATTTACTTGTGACATAAAAGATATATTTTCCATAATGACTGCGTTCTTGACCCTTCGTGATAATGGTCTCCCGTCTGACGTAGGTGGGGTTCTTATTGAGAGAGCACCTTTTGTTTTCTTGCCCAAAATATATGGAGAATTCAATGCATGTTAAAACAAGGACTCAAATAGCAGTAAATATTTATTTGCAGATGAAACTTGGGAACTCTGGAAATGTGAGATGGCGTTAATTATTGCTGAGATTTAACGAAGGTATTCGTATGCTTCATACATGTGTTGCTACCTAAACACTTGGAGCGAGAGAGAGTTTTGAGTAGATTCGTATATATAACACTGGCAATGATCATTGTATATATTTTAATGGAGAATGAATGAAAGCGCATATATTTTCCTGCAGTTACAGTCGTTACTCAGTCATTGCCACCAGAGAGAGAGAGAGAGAGAGAGAGAGAGAGAGTACAGAGGGTAGAGGTTGGTTGGTCAAGAGACTATTGCTTGGAGGGTTCCAGAAAGAGACAACACCCGGCATATAAATTATACTTATCTTTTATTAATAATTCGAAGAAATGATCATTAGAAATCTAATTTGAATATCACATTGCTTCCATCTCCTCCGAAACCGCATTTCGGCAGCGGGCCCCTTATATCCTCATGGATGAAGATACTTACAGGCAAGAATATAATTTCCTTCCACAGTTTGCCATTTAACGTTAAATTGCACACACACACACATATATATATATGTATATACATGTATATATACACATATATTTACACCTGCATACATATGTATGTATATACACCTACATACATATGTATATATACATATACATATACATATATATATATATATATATATATATATATATATATATATATATATATATATATATATATATATATATATTGTGTGTGTGTGTGTGTGTAGAGAGAGAGAGAGAGAGAGAGAGAGAGAGAGAGAGAGAGAGAGAGAGAGAGAGAGACTTAAGTCATAATATCTCACAACCAGCGTGACCCAAGAAATCGAGGTTCCTCATGGCAAACGGAACAAAGTTCCGCTTCTGTCAAAATGTTCCGCTTCTGTCAAAATTGACATTTAACATCACGACCTAGAATTCCAGATAAGGTCACTGAAGGGAGAATTGAGCATGTCAACCGTGCCTCACAAATACCGACAAAAAAAAAAAAAACTTCGTCGACGAACGTTTTGATCAGATTCGGTCGACGATCCCTGACTTTGTGACGGAAAAAGAGTTCTTATCTTTTTGCTCACATGAGCAGGAATTCAACAGTTCTGCTTCATCAACATTCAAGCGGACATGAATAAATCGAGTCCGCTTTGGAGCGACACTAACCTTTCACCTATGAGTTTAGATACTACATTTAACGCCTACAATTTCCGCAGCAAAGATCGCAGCACAAAATTCCGGACGGAAGGGCTTGCTTTTTCTTTTAATGTCCGGCGCTCGTCACAAACAAAAAGCAGTTTTTTTAAAGAGGTTTGTTTATGGTAAAGTCACTGAATTAGAACGGTTGACAGATTTACTTAGGTCAATAGCATGCGACAGGTGTGAGTTAATATTTGCATATATATATAATATGTATATATATGTATGTGTGCATGTGGTCTCGTGGTCAGGTTGGTAACATGACCTCGTTCTGATACTCCAGATGCAGGTTCGAATCTTGCTAAGGACATCGGTATATCTTCATATGCTTTCACTTGGATCTCAGTAGGATCGTCGCATGTATATCAAAAATTATGAAGACGGCAATGTGGTTATTACAATTCTAATAAAAAGTGACCTTTAGAATATATATATATATATATATATATATATATATATATATATATATATATATATATATATTTATATATATATGTATAATCTCTCCTTTCCCTTACTGACCCTACCAAGTCAACTAACTATCAAGTGTCTAATCCACTGTTTAAGCAAGCATGGACACAGTAGGATTTTATAGAACACTCCTGAAATCTTCCAGCTAACAATCAGCAACTTTTATTTACGACGGTGGCGTCAGAGAAAAAGTATGAAAATAGTTACTGCTGCGAACAGGTGTTAACTGCTGAGTCAAGGATGGGCATCTGTGCTGGAAACTTCTGCAGCAACAGCTGCTATGCATAATTATTACGACATCCCATGTGCATCTCAGTGGCTCTCATATATAAACTCATCATTAATCTTTCTGTCTCTCGTGCATTCTGTAGCTCTTAATAATATAAAATGAAATGTGAAAGTCCTCGCTGCCTCAAAACTTCTCTGTTACATTAAGTACAACACTAACTTGCGCTTGGGTTACAGGTGACGCCATGGAAATATTACTTAACTTAATCTGCCGTGAGGTTACTTGTTTTTCAAACATAACAGATGCTCTGGTCCAAAGGCCAAGCAATGGAACCTATTAGGTCATTCAGCGCTGAAAGGGAAATTGAGAGTAGAAATGGTTTGAAAGGTGGTACAGGAGGAAAACCTCGGAGTTGCACTATGAAACAATTGTTAGGAGAGGATGGAAAGTAAGCTGGAAGAAAGAATATGAAAGGAGGTACAGTAAAAGGAATGAAAGGGGTTGCAGCTGGGGCCGAAGGGACGCTGCAAAGAACCTTATGCAATGCCTACAGCAGGGACTATGGATGGTTAGCTGCTCAAACGGTTAAATATTTATTCTGAGGAATTCATCAGAAGCGCATATACTGACGACAATGGTTTTAATTCACTGGTTTTATGTCCTGAAATAATAGGACTGGGTGAGGGGGGGTCGGGCGGGGGAGGGGCTAAGGGGATGGAGGGGGAATGGGTGTTAAGTCTTATCTCTCTCCGAAAGTGGGAGTCAGTATTTTAAGTATACTGTAAGCGTCTCCAGATCGAACTTATTTCATTGTACCCGAACGATTAAAACTATAACGCAACAAACAAACAAACGAAAAAATACTGCTTTTTAGGCAATTTAGAATTCACGCAATCAAAACGATCAGCATAAAACGAACGCTTGGTTAAACCATCTCCTCTCTGCTGAGAAACGATTCGCTATTACTCACCAAGACGACGTAAATAGCTTCTTCCCATCACACTTGCATAAACATCTGCGAACCCTAACGGGTAGGAAGCGCGTGACTCCGCCCCTCCAAAATACCTGGGATGGAGAGAGTTAACCCTCTGTGTAAATATTAATTTGTTTTGATTAATCTGTCTGCACTTTCGTTCATCGCCTAGACAGGCGTAGCCTATCAGGGCGACGGCGGAGGGACTGGAGAAGACGAAGCTTGGGGTAGGAAGGAGTTGAGGAGAAGAAGTTAGAGGAGCATTGGGAAGTTCCTCGCATAAATATTTCATGAGGGTCTTTCACGACCTCCTCAAAGGTTTCAAAAGAGGAGGAAGAAGCGCCGATGTTAATTAAGGAATGAAATGTTTCACTCAAGTGCTCTGAGTCACGGTAATACACTTCCTTTGAATTTTTCAGTTTCTGGCGCTCGCAGTTATCGTTTTCGAAGGCGCCTGTCCTCGAGTCTTCATTGGATTCCGTCAGAAGAGCATCCTTTCGTTATTAATGAAATTAATGAGTAAATACAAAGTTCTTCCCTGAGCCTAACAGACGTTCCAGGATGACTTGAAAATAAAAATTTTATTGCCTTTATGCAAGAGCTTACAGATTTCGTAATTAAATGTACTGGTATTACGTTGCCAGTGGATAAAATTTCTATTGCTAATATTGTAAGTGCACCTTCATTTAACAAATATCCAACAATGTAACTGCGGCTTGACAGTTGAGCGTAGTAGCATTCATTAAAAGGAAAAAATATAAAGCGTTATATCAAACCAAATGCCTATTAACACATTCAGTTCCAAAACTTTAAAACCAGTTTTATAACGAGTTATGAAGCTCAAAAACAAAATAATGAAAAAAAAATGTTGAAAAAAGGTTAAAATTCTCTTAAAAATATTTATTAAAGTAGGCAGATCTAGAATAACAGTAATAAATGATATATAAGATAACAAAGGAAAAAAATAATACATGGACACGAAAAAAAATCATTATGAAAGATTGCATCATAAGATATAGCACGGAAACAATTTCACGATCTCTTGTTTTCAGCCTTCATAGGTTTTGACTGATACTTTTGCTTGTTCATATTTCTAGCTATATTTCGAAATTATATTTTCCTTTTTTTCATTTTTGAAAATGCATAATTCGCGATGTGTTATGGAAGTGTTCCATGTGTGCATTAAAGAAACTGAGAGAACGCATCTCAGCTGGAGAAAGTTAGCAAGGTTTAGCTTATGTTTACAGTATGCCGTATACCCTCTGTATATTTTGTGAGATATACCAAGTATACGATGCTATGGCGTATAGTAAGCTTTAAAAAATTCCTGATTTTTATTTGCTTTCAAAATATAGGGTTTAAGATATGCAGAGGCGCTGAAAAATAGCGTTAATAATAATTTTTGCGCTTCTGTTCAGCTTTTTTCCTCCGAATTAAATCTGACTGGTATGGGGATACGAAAACTGTAAATATCTATCTATACATCTGGCGAGAGAGAGAGAGAGAGAGAGAGAGAGAGAGAGAGAGAGAGAGAGAGAGATTTAAACACGTTAACTGACACCTTGGATTTAATTAATTTCAAATCAGTTTCTCAAGGCAATTCAAGTTCTCACTGTCTTATCTATCTATATATCTGGCGGAGAGAGAGAGAGAGAGAGAGAGAGAGAGAGAGAGAGAGAGAGAGAGAAAAGAAATTTAAACACGTTAATTGACACTTTGGATTTAATTAATTTTAAATCAATTTCCCAATGCAATTCAAGTTCTCTCTGTCTGTAAAGTAGCCTTTTGGATGTATTACATTTCAAATGAATTTCTCAATGCAGTTTTAGAGCTGGCTCTCTCTCTCTCTCTCTCTCTCTCTCTCTCTCTCTTCCTTCCTTCCCTCGTCGTCCCCACGAAGAAAGAAAAACGATCAATTCACAACAGCCCATTTTTCTCGCGATATCCTTCGACTTCTGAAAGTCAAACTTCCGGGTCCATGGGCCTTTTCTCCCCTCGCGCTTCCCTTTAAGGAAGCCAGCCATCCTATTTTTAGCATCCTCGGTAGCCGAGTTACTATGAGTGCTGACGTTATCTGACTGATGGTCTTTTAAGCTTTAAAACACACGACATTGTGTGCTTCTGCCCGCCGGACAAAAGACGCGCCCGCAGGACAGTGAGGCATTGTGGGTGGTGGGCAGGGCGGGAAGGACGCGGTAGGAACGCCAGGATTCGTTTGTCTCAACCTCCTGATAATACTTTCAGTGAACTGTAAATAAGCATCATACCCTAAAAATAGGATAGATTAGAATAGAATATAGAGTCTACCAAGGCCAAGGGAGAGAGAAGGTGTGCCCACTTCCCCCAAATCCCCCATGCAGGCAGAGCTTCGTCTATCTCCTTATTACGTCAGAAGGTGAATTGCCGTAATGAGCAGGTACCTCTGAGATGCGTCATCGCCTACGTAGTTACCCCAGGGGGGAGGCGACTCCACCCAATTGGGTAGACCTTGTTTCTCTTGGCCTTAGAGTTTACATTCAGTAAACCTTAAAATACTCACTCTAATAAATCTTCAAAATACTCATACTCTATCGCCACAGGACTGCATACTCTTATTTATAACTGACATAAGGAGAGTAAATTAGAGAGCTTTTTATATTATTAAACTTTCTCTTAGGTTAGTAATACTGAAAAGGTTAAAATTCTTAACCGGCCGTTAATAAGCCCTGTGGATTTTTTTAAATTTTATTTTTAAAGTTTAACAGAAAAGAAATTCTAATATAAAGATTTTAGTAAGCATTTACTACTGACTGGGTAATGTGTTAGTCAGTGAATGATATTCTAAAATCAGAGAAAATAAGATTATTTGTTTTAATCCGATTCACTTGGTTTTCATTTCATCGGCTGGTTCTCATTGTCATCTGATTTTTAGTTTTCGCACTTTTTCTGTCCACCCTCAGCTCTTAAAAACTACTGAGGCTAGAGGGCTGCAAATCGGTATGTTGATCATCCACCCTCCAATCATCAAACATAGCAAATTGCAGCCCTCTAACCTCAGTAGTTTTTAAGATCATGAGCCATGGCTCATATAGCATTATACCGAGACCAACGAAAGACAGATCCATTTCCGGTGGCCTTGATTATACACTGTAGCGGCTGTGCAGAAAACTCGATTGCGCCGAAGAAATTTAGCCGCATTTTTTACTTGTTTAAAACTGAAATAAAAACTTACGTTTTCCAAAACAACCAGTAATGCAAACGTTCATCTCATTCTATGATGTTTCTTCTTCTTTACTGTCTACAGAAACACTGTTGGCGATTTTTTACAAAACAAAAACCGACCAAACAGCAAGAATCGGAAAATAAAATAATGTAATAAACTTCATAAAAATATTATGAATAAATGCTCATTTATCACTCAGAATAACAAGCAGATCATAAATCACGGAAAATAATATATATTTTTGTACATCGCAAATGCCATTAAGGCTCATTTTGACGAAGATCAAAAGCTCTGAATTTTATTTGATGATTCGCAATTTTGTTGACCTTCAGACATGGTGTCATTTTGAATGGAACGAACTTTGTACTTAAAATCATAATCATGTAATATATTTGCAAAGATAATGAAGATTTTCGTATTTTCATTGAAATGTTTCTGTATGATTAATTAATAGGTTCATGAACATGAACTATCCATAATTATTTATGCTGTAATATCTCACTTTTATATTAATATTAGGTAGACAATAATTAGTTGAAAGCATGTATATGTTACCATGCTAAAATAGCTATAAGTCAAAATATATAGCCTACATATGTACATAACATTGATCAGTAGAAATCAACTTGTATTTCATTATTTATATGCTTACCCAATCTATTCATGTATGTGGGCGTGTGAGACAGAGAGACAGAGATAAAGAGAGAGAGAGAGAGATATAGAGGAGGAGACCCTCAACAAGAACTTTGATAGAACACACGAGAGACTTTTTCAAGGTTTGAGAAGAGCCAATACCTATTGAAACCCCTCTCGATAATAAGAAATGGGGATGAAGGACTGCAATCCCCATCTGAGGATATAGAGGGAAATTCAAAGCCGATTACACTCGACGTTAATAAGTTTATGGGTCCTCTTTTCCCCCCCAATTCGTTGAGTTTCGGAAGTTTGGCGCTTTCGAGGGAGATTAAAACGTTGATTCCTGATTCAAATAAGCTCTGGAGATTGTTCTCAGGTGTATTTATAGAATTGTATTGGCGTCTGATTGGTGTACCAGATGCTGAGGGACGCTTGGACGTACTGTCGAATTAATTCGGTGTCTTTGAAGTGGAATCAGTGATAAAGAAACTTAAGAGATGGGAAGCTTCTGCCTGTGATGGAATTACTGCAGCAATTATTTCAGCTGAAGATTTCACGATTCCCCGTTTCACAAATCAGAATGGAATGGAATATAAAATGTAGGCCAAAGGCCAAGCGCTAGGACCTGCGAGGTCATTCAGCGCTGGAAGGGAAATTGACAGTAAGAAGGTTTGAAAGGTGTAACAGGAGGAAAATCTCGCAGTTGCACTATGAAACAAATGTTAAAGAGGGTGGAAAGTCAGGTGGAAGAAAGAGAAAATGAACGGAGGTAAAGCAAAAGGGATGAAAGAGGTTGCAGCTAGGGGCCGAAGGGACGCTGTAAAGACCATAAGTAATGCCTACAGTGCACCACGTGAGATGCACTGACACTACTACCCCCTGTTGTGCAGAATGTGGAATGAGAAAGAAAGCTTGATGATTGGAAAATGGAAGTCACAGCAAAGCTACAAATGAACAGTGATCTGACTTAATGTGGTAACTGTAGAGATGTTGTATTTTCGTTGGTCGTGATGAAATATTTCAACTTTTTTTTTCTCAACACACTAAATAAAAAAAGTTGATAAAATCGGTAGAGAGGAACCAGCTAGCTTCAGGAGAGGCGGGAGCTGCGCAGGCCAAATATTAGTTTTTCTCTAGGGGTCAGTTTGCAGTTGCGAATGCAAGTTAAACAGACCAATTATTATGACATGTCCTCCGTAGGGGGGGTAGGGCCATCAGTGCACCTCATGCGGTGCACTGTAGGCATTACTTAAGGTTCTTTGCAGCGTGCCTTAGGCCCCTAGCTGCAACCTCTTTCGTTCCTTTTGCTGTACCTCCTTTCATATTCTCTCTCCCATCTTACTTTCCACCCTCTCCTAACAATTGATTCAGAGTGCAACTGCGAGGTTCTCCTCCTGTTACACCTTTCAAACCTTTGACTGTCAATTTCCGTTTCAGCGCTGAATGACCTCGTAGGTCCCAGTGCTTGGCCCTTGGCCTAAATTCTATATTCAATTCAATTATGACAGGTCTCTTGTATCTTCTATTTGTGTTAAATAAACAGGTCAATTTTGAAAAAAATTAAAATATTTTTTCTATTATTTTCATCGAATACATTTTTTGAAAAAAAAAAAAATAAATGATTCTTCGAGTTAAGATAGTGCTTTCTCTATTTGGTAAACATAACTAGTTCTGTAAGTCTCGCATCTTAAAGAAATATTTCGATCATGCATGACTCTACAACTCTCAGAACTGACGTAGTTCCACTAAGCCCGAATCAACTACGCATAAAACAAGCTAACTGTTTTCCGAAACCTTTTTTATTTTGTTTTCGTTGCTCACAACTATAAAAAGCGAGTTCATGTAAAGAGATGACAAATTAGGGGTAAGAATCTTATATGCAAAATACGTTGTATAAGGTGATTTATTGGTTGGTCATAATTACCCAGGTAACTAAATCAAAGTGTTATGAGCGTAAATGAGTGGTTCTCAAACTAGGGGAGGGTGGCATTACCCCAGTGGGGGTAATGAAGCCGTTTCAGTAATGAGGCAATTCCAATTTGTAATAAAAGGAACGACACTTTAATTTACATTTCTTGTCAAAGGAATAATGTCTAAAATCTAAATTCTTTACTTCTTAAGACTTGAGTAAAAGTAAAATTAATTTTCTACATATAAAATGCATCAGAAATTAAGCATTCCAATATTTTTCTTTCCTTTATATTACAATTTCACGTAACTGAAGAGGAATGGGGTCTATAGGTTGAGTTAGTTCATGTGTTGTAATAAGTGGTTAGTTTTTACTGGTTAGTTGTGTTTTTGTACTGGTGAGCTGTCTTGTACTGGTTAGCTTTATTGTACTGGTTAGCTTTCTTGTACTGGCTAGCTTTATTGTACTGGTTAGCTTTACTGTACTGGTTAGCTTTCTTGTACTGGCTAGCTTTCTTGTACTGGCTAGCTTTCTTGTACTGGTTAGCTTTATTGTATTGGTTAGCTTTCTTGTACTGGCTAGCTTTCTTGTACTGGTTAGCTTTCTTGTACTGGCCAGCTTTATTGTACTGGTTAGCTTTCTTGTACTGGCTAGCTTTCTTGTACTGGTTAGCTTTCTTGTACTGGCTAGCTTTATTGTACTGGTTAGCTTTCTTGTACTGGCTAGCTTTCTTGTACTGGTTAGCTTTCTTGTACTGGTTAGCTTTCTTGTACTGGCTAGCTTTATTGTACTGGTTAGCTCTCTTGTACAGGTTAAATGTCTTGTACTGGTTAGCTCTCTTGTACAGGTTAAATGTCTTGTACTGGCTAGCTTTATCGAACTGGTTAGACGTCTCTTTGGCACTGGCTAACAATCACCCACTGCACTGCCGGGGGTAACGATACCAAAAAGTTTGACAACCACTGGAGTAAGCTAACAATCCGATGGTTTACTGTCCCGTCATCAGTAAAGTGGAAAATAATCTGGTAGTTTCTGGTATGAGAAACAAAGTGCAACTAAACCCAAAAAAGCCGGTTGGATATGGTTCTCACAGAAACAATTCCTCGTTGGGTGAGTGGGTTCCGTTCTCAGCTAGCACTCTGCGGGCCGCGAGTTCGAATCTCCCACCGGCCAATGAAGAATAAGAGAAATTTATTTCTGGTGATAGAAATTCACAATAAGCTGTAGGTCCCGTTGCTAGGTAACCAGTTGGTTCTTAGCCACTTAAAATAAATCTAATCCTTCTGGCCAGCCTAGGAGAGCTGTTAATCAGCTCAGTGGTCTGGTTAAACTAAGGTATACTTAACTTTCTCAGCAACCAACAGATGGCGTCAGCTTGTACTTTTTAATACTTGTTAGCAGCGTGGATCTAATTCAGCCTGCAATAAATCTTGAACGAATATCTGGAGTATATCTATGCAAAACATGCAGATCACAATCATTTACATGTAATATGAAACATATATTCGTTATGCTGACCGAGTGTTGACCTTAATAATGGTCTTTACCGCGTGACGTACGTAAGGTTCTTATTGAAAGGACACCTTTTGTTTATTTTACCATCAATAAATGGCATATCCCTTGCATGTAAAAATATGTGTAGGAAGAGGATTATATAAAGAAAGCACTTCCATATAAAAGTAATCGTTCAAAATATGTAATCTTGAGACTTTAGAAATGCGATCATATTATTGTGATTATTAATACTGGGATTGTTAGGAACCTCATAAAAGTCTTTAATAGTGTTTTATTTATCTGAAAAAAAAAACTATTGTGCCGACTTTGTCTGTCCGTCCGTACTTTATTCTGTCCGCACTTATTCTGTCCGCCCTCAGATCTTAAAAACTACTGAGGCTAGAGGGCTGCAAATTGGTAAATTGATCATCCACCCTCCAATCATCAAACGTACCAAATTTCAGCCCTCCAGCCTCAGTAATTTTTATTTTATTTAATGTTAAAGTTAGCCATAATCGTGCTTCTGGCAACGATATAGGATAGGCCACCAACGGGCAGTGGTTAAAGTTTCATGGGCAGCTGCTCCTACAGCATTATACAGAGATCACCGAAAAATATAACTATTTTCGGTGGTCTTGATTATACGTTGTATCGGCTGTATGACACTGTATGTATGACACTGGCCATGATCGTGCTATGAATATTAATGCAAAATTAATGGGAGCCTATTCATTCCTGCAATTACAGTCGTGACGCAGACATTGCCACTAAAACCCTGAGAAATATCGGGGAGAAATTTTATTCAAGAGATTATGGCTGAAACGGGCTTCGAGGAAGGACAATACCAGGCACATAAACTATGCGTATTCTGTGATTTATGACTCAAAGAAACTGTCAGTAAAAATCCAATCTGGATATCGAATTCCTTCCATTTCATTCAGAGTCTGTTTTCGGCAGTGGGTCCTTGGGATCTACATGAGTGAAGCCTAATTTTGTGCCTCTATCATTCCCTTTACTTATAGGCAAGAATATTAGTTCCCTTTTCAGCTTACCATTTAATATTAAAATTAAAAACTGTTTGTTGTATTAAGTTAAGTATATCTTAGTTTAACCAGACCACTGAGCTGATTGACAGCTCTCCTAGGGCTGGCCAGAAGGATTAGGTTCATTTTACGTGGCAAGAACCAACTGGTTACCTAGCAACGGGACCTACAACTTATTAAGGGAATCCGAACACATTATAGCGAGAAATGAATTTCTATCACCAGAAATAAATTCCTCTTATTCTTCACTGGCCGGTCGGAGATTCGAACTCGCGGACAGCAGAGTGGAATCCGAACCACATTATAGCGAGAAATGAATTTCTATCACCAAAAATAAATTCCTCTTATTCTTCACTGGCCGGTCGGAGATTCGAACTCGCGGCCAGCAGAGTGCTAGCTGAGAACGGAGCCCACTTCCCCAACAAAGAACTTGTTTTTCACATCCTAAGTTGGTGTGACCGTAGTCCATCTTTGATATTGTGTGAGTCCTTCTTTTATCGTCAACGGCGTGCATTCATTTTCTCATCTCATGATTTAGTGTTTCCATGAGCAAAAGCTTTGCGTTCTTGCTTCATCTTAGCTCTTACTTATCTTGCTTCCCTTAGGTTAAGAAAGGTTTGCCAAGTTAGTTTAGCATTATGCAGAATAATGAGCTTGTGTGATTCCATGCAGGTCAGAAACTTCGCTGTTTGAATAGAGGATAGTCTCTCTCTCTCTCTCTCTCCATATATATATATATATATATATATATATATATATATATATATATATATATATATATATAAATTTTATATGTAATCTCTTCACTGTTTCTTACGATATCATGTATATATATATATATATATATATATATATATATATATATATATATATATATATATATATATATATATTCACACGTACATACATCATACATATATATATATATATATATATATATATATATATATATATATATATATATATATATACATATAAATATCAAAAAGAAACAGGAAAGAGATTACATATAAAAATATTCTTCATTTAAACGGTTCCTAAAACGAATGATTCTCTGCAAGCTGTTTAATGTAAAACCCTTGACCATTTCAATTTCCTTTGCTCTACCTATCAAAGCTACTTTCAGCACTACCAAACAGAGGATGTTGTTACACATATATTAAATAAATAAACTTAATCAAAGATTTACTCAGGTACTATTTCCCCCAGAGTTCTGGATTAGTATACAAGAACGAGAAAAAATGTATCCATTTTTCTACGGTACGTAGAAAGAAATTCATCTAAACTACGTAAATGAAGTTATATTCTCGTAAAAATCAGTGACGCGGTCGAGCGCTTACCGTAGCTAAATTGTTTTCCTCTTTTGTGGGAGTTTTCCAGCCTCCGTACAACTTTGTTCTTTACATAATGCAGAAATATTACCTACCCTGCCTCACCTTGCCCATTCTAATACAATATTCATCGTTTTAAAGCAGAACGGGCTTAGCATTCCACACGAACACATGGGACTCATATATATATATATATATATATATATATATATATATATATATATATATATATATATATATATATGTATATATATATATATACACATATATACATATATTTATATATATATACATATATATATATATATATATATATATATATATATATATATATATATATTATATATAAAATATATATATTTTACACCGTGACATATTTTATATTCAAAAACATTAAGACATATTTATGTTTGTTATATAATTATGTATATATGTATATATATAATACATATATATATATATATATATATATATATATATATATATATATATATATATATATATACAGAATGTATATATATATATATATATATATATATATATATATATATATATATATACGATAAAATAAGGGGAAACCTTTTAATAGGCATCACATTAAAAGACTAAACACTTCCAGCCCGTAATTGATAAAAGACGACACGACCTTCGCTGCAGTTTATGTCAACAACTGGAACTTCCGAAAACACTCATTAAATCGTAAAAGCCTTTAAAGGCGTAATGTGGAATGCCGAGTCGGGTGGAGTCGTTAGTGAATAATATTCCATGTACAGAAACGCGTGAGAGTGTACGGAAGCAGATTCATGCTTGCGCGTATGCACAAGCACGTTTTACACACACACACATATATATAATTTATACATACATATATGTATGTATATACATGCATATATTGTTCCGTATGTGTATGTGTGTGCATGTGTGTGTGTTTGTGTGAAGAAGTCTTTTCGCATAAATTGAAGGCCCGTTATGACGAATGTAATGCCTTTATCTATCCCAATTCAGATTCTAACAAGAAAGAATGAGACATTGAGAGAGATAAGGAGAGAAAGATTAATCTTACCACAGAAGGCACAGAGAGAGAGAGAGAGAGAGAGAGAGAGAGAGAGAGAGAGAGAGGAATCTTCACACAGAGGGCAATGATTCACCAACCTCTTGGGGGATGGAGCACTACAGTAATCATAAAGAATAGAGGTAGAGAGAGAGAGAGAGAGAGAGAGAGAGAGAGAGAGAGAGAGAAGGTCAATGTTTCACGGACTGGAAACAGCCACTGACTGAGCATTTCCAGGATTATTGATTTCCAGGGAATAAATGAGAAAAAGCGCTCGGTGGCCTGGAACCGCTTTGGAGGAATAGCTCTCTCCTCTGGCTCGATGGCACATACAGCGGGAGAAATCATTCTTATTGTCAATGAATAACGGAGGAAAATGATATCAGAAAGAAGTAGTATGTATGAGGTATACGACTGGGAATAAAGAATTTAGGCCAAAGGCCAAGCGCTGGGACCTTTGAGATCATTCAGCGCTGAAGGGAAATTGACAGGAGGAAGGTTTGAAAGGTGTAAGAGGACGAAAACTTTCCAGTGGCACTTTGGATCAATTGTTAGAGAGGGTGGAAAGCTAGCCGGAAGAAAGAAAATATGAATGGAGGTACAGTAAAAGGAATGAAAGGGGTTGCAGCTAGGGGACGAAGGGACGCTGCAGAGAACCTTAAGTAATGTCTACAGTGCACCGCGTGAGGCGCACTGAC
>NC_089742.1:51154270-51216770 GCF_040412425.1 Macrobrachium rosenbergii
ATATGTATATATATAAATATATATATATATATATATATATATATATATATATATATATATATATATATATATATATATATATATATATATATATATATATATATATATAAAGTTTACAGACATCATGCAGGAGCAATCTGATATTAATAATCTAATATCGATTAAGTAAAGAAAGGAATCAACACTGCTCAAGAAAATAATAAAGAAAATGTGAAAAACAGGAAAAACATGGAATGAAAGATATAAACAGAATAAAAAAAATTAAGTCTGGGCAAATGCAAAAATTATGTAATGAAATTAAAGGAAGATGATGAAACGTGTAGAAAATCCTGAATAATAATAATAATAATAATAATAATAATAATAATAATAATAATAATAATAATAATAATAATAATAATAATAATGATAATAATAATAATAATAATAATAATAATAATAATAATAATATTTGGAAGCTAACTACCGGTGTCAACGATCTTTAGTGACTTTTTTTCTTTTTGATTTCCAAGTTTACCTTTATACATTACATGTAAAATTCCTCATTGTGACTGAAGATGAACCCAGATTAGGGTTCGAAAGCTTTTAAAAATATCACACGAGACTTAAACTGCTATATTATTGTGGACCCTTTAGAACAATAATAATAAAAAAAATAATAATAATAATAATAATAATAATAATAATAATAATAATAATAATAATAATAATAATAATAATAATAATAAACCTTACCCAGTGATTGTAATTCTGTGTTGTTCTTTTAAATCTCGCCCTTTATTTTTATTTTTTGCTTATGGATTTCACTGAAGTTAGCTCTCTCTCTCTCTCTCTTCCCATTATAAACATCAATCATTCCAACATCACCACTGATTCACTTCAGCATCAATCTTCGCTTTTCATTTGTCATCTTCCGGAATGGCATTCCTTTCAATTCCCCCCCCCCCGCTATTTTTGCGCGGGAATGAATTATGTATCAAACCGAAGGTTCTAATAGATTTGTGGATTCGTAAATATTACTTAAGAAGTTGGATCGGAATTTAACATTTCTTTGACCCACCATTTATCAGCTAATTTATTTTTCAATTATTTAATCAATTATTTTTCATAATTGATTATTTTATTTATTTACTCATTAATTGTTCATTTACTTACTTGTGTAGTAATTGGTCCATTTATGCTAGTGCTTATTTTTCATTTATATATTATTTTTAACTGAAAAGAGCAGTTAAGTTAAGTATACCTTAGTTTTACCAGACCACTGAGCTGATTAACAGCTCTCCTAGGGCTGGCCCGAAGGATTAGACTTATTTACTGTGGCTAAGAACCAATTGGTTACTTAGCAACGGAACCTACAGCTTATTGTGGAATCCGAACCACATTATAGTGAGAAATGAAAGAGCAGTTGCGTGTTACAATAGCATCTGGATTAATCTGATTAGAGAATGGCGATTATTTCAAAATCTTAATTGACTTTTTGCAGTATTACAATTAATAACTTGAGATATGACCCAGGACGAAAAAATTATCCACATCAGTTAAATTTAACACCACCCCAGAACGCGCTGGTGGCTAGACGGAGCAAAATAAAGATTTCTGTAACTCACATCATAGCTTTGATGATCGTTCTGGGGAATATGACAAATGACTCGAGGAAAAGGAACCCGAAAAATTTCTAAACTGAGAAACGATGTTACTCGAGACTCCATATTAATGATCAGGATCTGCGAAGCGTACACAGCGCCACTTTTCTCCGAGACCTTAGAGATGACTGTAAACGATCTGCTTTCGTGGGATTTCTCGGGATGGTAAGTCCAGAATTTTTCAGGGATTATTTGAGGTTTTTATATTTTATATATATATATATATATATATATATATATATATATATATATATATATATATATATATAATATATATATATATAATCCTCAAATAATCCCTGAAAAATATATGTATATGTATATAATATGTATATGCATATATGTATATACATATATACATATATTTATAGATGTATATATATATGTGTGTGTGTGTGTGTGTGTGTGTGTGTGTGTGTGTGTGTGTGTTTTGCGTCAGCACGTGCATATATCCGGACAAAGACATGAAAAAGCACACACAGTAGCCATTACCCAGATCATTCTACCTGGAGCAACAATTTCTAAACGGTTAAACTATAAAAGTAGTCAACATTTAACATGCTTTAGTCAGTTAAAACTGATCATGTCACGAATAAGAAAATGTAGACCAGAATATAATAAGAAATAAAAGAGGAATTCGCCATAAACGCTAAAAAGGAGGGGGCGGAAATGGTTGGAGATGAATGCTAAGATCGCACCATTTTTCATTTTGGTTCAAAGTGTATAGTAAGTGAGCATTTGTCTTGAATCGCGGATGAAAATGTTTGTGGGATTGACTCCTTGACGATCACAAATTGGTGAGAAAGAAAGGGAAACGATATATTTACAATTCTGATGTTCATTTAGTTTTTTATGTTGTTATAGGAGAAAAGAATACACAGTTATGTATGGATACAAATATAGTTTAAAATAAATCTATACAAAGAGCTTTCGGGAATTCGATCGATTTCCGTTTTTAGGGAATCGAACAGATTCCGAAGCTCTCTGTATAGATTTATTTTTAAATATATTTGTACCCTTACAAAACTGTGGATTTATTTATTCGTTTCAAGACTCGTGCTACTTTGAGTATTTTTTAATGTTGTTATTGTAGTTACAAAATTGACACAATTGGCGTTACGTTTCTTGCTAAACGGTATTATATTTCTAATGGTTAGCTTTTTCCTTGGAGCATCAGCTTCTGTTGAAGTCTCTCTCTCTCTCTCTCTCTCTTTTGGACTGGAACCCAGCAAGTCATTTAACTCCCCTGGTTCCTAACTCACAACTGAGGCCAACAAGGGCACAACGGATTTTTCAACCACTGAAACCAAAAGACGCCAATCTCCCTCCCTACCTAAGTTTGGTCACGTACCATTTATACTTTGAATTTGTAGTTCTCTATTAACAGACCCCTATGCGTAATTTATCATGCTAAACCCGCTGTCACAACAATGTGTTACAAGATTTTCTGTTTGGTTAGTTGGACATTTCACAGAACTAAAACATTTCGCTGCAAATTCCGACTTACTCACACGTGTGGTAGAGGCCATTAATTTTAAAGATGATTTCACCGTTTCCTGAAACGCTGACTCAGCTTCTTTTTTAAATCCTTTCCGCGGAAAAGGTAAGCTATTTAAGGAGACCAGTTATCCATGCCATAGAAAACGTATAACTTTCAAGTTGTGAGAATTAGCAAACAAGTGACAATTATCGGCTCGTGAGATACACATTACTAGATAAGACTCTCCGACATCGACGTTTCACGAATTCTCCCAGTCGAAGAAATCAAATTAAGCGATAAAATTGGATAAAGACTCATAGACGAAAGACAAATCAGAGGCGTACATTTCGTCTGAATACTGGCAGCCGAGATAACCAAAGTGTGGGAGGGAAGGGAAAGTATAGGCAGCAGTATTTATGTCCCAGCTGGTGGAGTTCCGGAATAGTGTTTATAAGGCAGCCAAAGTTTATAAACATAGATGGAACCTTCGCTCAGAATGATGGACGAATGGTAAAGGGAAAGTTTGCCCTGAAAACTCGTAGAAGAGAGAGAGAGAGAGAGAGAGAGAGAGAGAGAGAGAGAGAGAGAGAGAGAGAGAGAGAGAGAGAGAGTATAGCTGATAATGGTAAGGATACAGAAGAGGTAGCAGTTTGTGAGTAAATGATTGGGACGATATTTGAACTGTCTTTGAAGACAGAGTGGGAATCCTCGAAGGGACTGTTGGGCCAACTCTCCTTTAGGGAGGTAAAGTGTGCATGTTGAAGGCGAATCAAAGAGAAACTGTCAAATATGCTGAGATGACCTATTTTCTCAGTATGTGTGGTGCAAGAAGAATTTTAAAAATGGGAAATATAGAGATGCGTAAAATTGGTAAAAAATATTAGATAGTTGAAAAGCAAGAACAGAGTATTCTAAGGATGGTTCGGTCGTGCAGAAAGAACAGGGGGCGATAGTTTAGTGAAAAGAGCCACTAATGCGGAGGTGTTGGGAAGGAGGAGGAGAGAAAGATCACGAAGACTCTAGACAGAGAGGTGGGGTGCTAAGTAGTGGAAAGGAAGGTCTCATGACAGATGTATGAAGCAGCTAATTGTGGAAGTTTCTACACTGGAGGTTCATCCATGATTCCCTGGTTCAAGTTTGAATACGGCAGTGACCGCTGTGTTGTTTTTCTATGTAACCACCCCCTGGTAAGGGGAACTAATAATAATAATAATAATAATAATAATAATAATAATAAATAATAATAATAATAATAATAATAATAATAACATTAATAATAATAGTAATAATAGTGTAATAGATAATAATAATAATATTTTAGAAATATATTTTATACAATACATATTTCCAAAATATATATTTACACCTATACCAATGTGGATTTCTTCACCATTTTAATGGCTCACGCTATTATGAATAATAATAATAATAATAATAATAATAATAATAATAATAATAATAATAATAATGGAAACAGGTTAAACGCATTCACGGTTATTAAAAAAGCTTATGGGCATAACATATAAATGAATAAATGAGAAAATAAATTAGCAGTAAAACATAATCTACATATTTCCTTTCAGCTTAGAGCAACAAATGAGGTTCAGCGATTAACAAACCTACCTTCAGTAGATTTTCTCTACAGTTAATAAAAAAAAAAGTCTTTAACCTTTGGTAAAAGAAATTGGGGGTTCAATAGGCTAAGCCTTGTGCAAGAGCAATTACTGACAAGTATTGAACAACACAGTTATGGCTATTCTCGACTCCAAGAGAGCATTATCAAAAATAAAGATTTTTCTCTATTACAAACGAGCGAACAGATTGCCTTTCAGTTCAAGGGGTATGGGAAGGTATATGAAATTACTTTTATATCAGGTTTGTTCTGTGCAGTGATTGAGGTATTCCTAGAATAAAAACCTGTTTCGTCAGAAAAAAACCCACTTCTGTGAATGGGAACTGTTACAAAACTGCTAATGGAATATACACTGAAATCATTTTAAATTCCCAATAAAGCGAGAGGGTATGATCACTAGCGGGTCCAGAAAATTTTCATGGGAGGGACACCAATTTTCACATTGTATATATATATATATATATATATATATATATATATATATATATATATATATATATATATATTTATATAAATATATATATATATATATATATATATATATATATATTATATATATATATTTTTATTTATTTATATATTTTCTTTCTATATTTCTCATTTATGTTATTATTATCTAAATCTTCAATGCTATTATTTTGTCACTATTTTCATGGGGGCACGTGCCCAGGTGCTCCCGCCCTGGATCTGCTAGTGGGTATGATTTATTTTATCCAGTATATGGCTTGTCATCTTACAGTTTTGGGATACTGTGCTTTTAGTAGCGTTTGATTACTCCAGACATTCTGTCAATATGCTGATTTTTCCAATTTCTATACCCACTAAACTGTGGTATAGTTTCTAACCAGTTTAATGATAAATAAAAAGTTTTTGATGGTGGCTTCACCTTTAAAGACATATATCTTTCCTTTTTTTCGATTTTTATCATTCAGAACCTGCAGTGAAGGTTTCCGGAACTCCCACTTTATCTCTGAAGGTTCAGAGTTGCGTAATACAATGTAAACTATAATGAACATACACCCGTTGCTTACAATGAATGACAGGTGTCATTCACAAGTAGCAAGATACTATGTTCTGAGTCCATTAACATTTCATTTCTGAAATGTTGCGAATTGAAAAGTAAAGTGGGTTGACAGTGAATTAATGACGCAGCTTCTAATTGAATGAAAAGCCACAAGGGCCATTGTTCTTTCAACGTAACGTAAAGGTTAATATTATGCTTGCAGAGCAAATAAAACAATAGAAAAAACGCGCCGAAGTTTCTTCGGCGCAATCGAGTTTTCTGTATAATCAAGGCCACCGAAAATAGATCTATCTTTCGGTGGTCTCTGTATAATTCTGAAGCTTTAACCACGGCCCGGTGGTGGCTTGTCCTATATCGTTGCCAGAAGCATGATCATGGCAAACTTTAACCTTAAATAAAATAAAAACTACTGAGGCTAGAGGGCTGCAATTTGCTATGTTTGATGACTGGAGAGTGGATGATCAACATACCAATTTGCAGCCCTCTGGCCTCAGAAGTTTTTAAGATCTGAGGGTGGACAGAAAAAGTGCGGACAGAAAAAAAATGCGGACGGACAGACAAAGCCGGCACAATAGTTTTCTTTTCAGAAAACTAAAAAAACAAGGGAAGTAAAATCTTAGAAAAATATTAGTGACTAAAGTTCAGAAGATATTCTTGAATTAGGTGAATCTAAAGACTTTGTTTCCTGGACGAAATGGTTGAGATTTCCCCAGTATTGCGGTAATTAAGAACACTCTCACTAACAACCAAGAACCCCTACCCCTAAACCACTCCCTCAACCCCAAAACCCCATCTCTCCCCCTTGCCAGGTACTTTGAAAGCATTAAAGGAAGCGGTTTCAGTGATGAATTAAGGAAATTGTGGATATGTATAGATGTCGTAAAGCATTTTATTACACGTGAGTACAAAATTGTGAAATTGGAAGAATGTGGAATTTGCTAAGAAATTCACAATCTTGTGAAGAAAATTTTTTCGTGTAATAAAAATCCACAATTATATAGTAAACTACATAACTATGTAAAATACAAAAGCCTTTGTACTTTACATAGTAATACAGTTTACTATACAAATGTAGATTTTTATTAAAAAAATGTGGAGTTTATTAAGAATGCTTTTAACATACCTTCAATAGTTTACCTACTTGTAATTCAGAGCTGAACACCAGGCCACTAAAACTGCTTGTACGTTTGTCATCAAGCAACACCTCCTCTCCCCCTACAGGATGAGGATGAGCACGACATCAGAGACCAAACTCCCTTCAAGATGGTGACGAAGTGACTACTACACGCTGAATGTCATGATAGGTGGCAGCACAGGAGGTGTCGTCTGCAAGTGCCCTCGCCCTTGTAGAATGACTTCAGAGCCCAGAGGCTACTGCTGCTGTTCCTTCTGCTGATGCCCCTCGAACTATCCATCATGGACGGAGAAAACAGAATCATCCTCAACGTTGGAGGTATACGGTAAGAAAGGGCTGCGTCTTCTTCTTCTTCTTCTTCTTCTTCTTTCTCTTGTTGTTGTTTTTGTTGTTGTTGTTGTTGTTGTTGTTGTTGTTCTTCTTCTTCTTCTTCTTCTTTTTCTCAGTGTCAGTGGTATGCCAGGGCTCTTATGATGGTCTGAAATGTTAGAGGAGAAAAAATAAAAGTTCATTAATCAGATGGTGATACGGATACCAAAACTCTATTGGTAATTTGTGTTCTTCTTCTTCTTCTTCTTCTTCTTCTTCTTCTCAGTGTCAGTTATACGCCAGGGCTCTAAATATGATCTAAAATGCCAGAGGTGAAAAAAAAAAGGTCCTTTAATCAGATGGTGATACGGATACCAAAACTCTATTAGCAATTTGTGTTCTTCTTCTTCTTCTTCTTCTTCTCAGTGTCAGTGATACCCCAGGGCTCTAAATATGATCTGAAATGCCAGAGGAGAAAAAATAAAGGTCCATTAATCAGATGGTGATACGGATACCAAAACTCTATTAGTAATTTGTGTTCTTCTTCTTCTTCTTCTTCTTCTTCTTCTTCTTCTTCTTCTTCTTCTCCTCAGTGTCAGTGATACGCCAGGGTTCTTAAGATGATCTTAAATGCGAGAGGAGAAAAATAAATGTCATATCGTCCTCGTGATACGGATACAAAAACTCTATTGGTCATTTTTGTTCTGTCAGTTTTCTTCTACATATTTCTAGTCTTGACGTTGTTAAATGTTTTATATTTCTCATATTTTACCTGAATTACTGCGATGGGTTTCCTTTCTTGTTTAGTAGTCTTTAATTTTAGCGTTTTTCTCATGCCCATAGTCTCAAGGAATAAATATTTTTGAGAGACAAAGACTAAGCTTATTCAAAGAGAGAGAGAGAGAGAGAGAGAGAGAGAGAGAGAGAGAGAGAGAGTCTGACATGTAAACCAAACACCAAACAAGAATGCCCTCTCAATTTTTAGACCCCGTCACTGTATTAAAGATTTTTAAAAGTAAATAATATATATACAGTATATATGTGTGTGTGTGTGCGTGCGTGCTTGTGTATTTTCGAACATTAAACCATTTTCTATAACAAAGAAATATTGTTAGGTTTTACTCCTGAGAGAATATGAAATGTGATAAGATATAAAAAAAAATCGGTTATTATTCAAATAAACAGCACAGAAAGATCATCATCATCATCATCATCATCATTATCATCATCAAAGGATATATCCATAAATTATTTGCAGCACTTATCAAAAAAAAAAAAAATGAGGATCAAAAGAGACTCATTACAAACCAACCACTTTCTCTGTCCCCAACACGAGAGAATAATTAGGCTTTGTGGCAAATGGAATACGCGTTTTCGTCTTAATTTGGTCCCTTTTATCCGAGGGATACTGCGAAGTATAACGGCGGATGACAATGTCTGAGCTTTGTGTTGCCATGGAATAGACAAGTACCCTATTTGGCTGACTGTGATGTTCCTGCATCTAAAGCCGAATCATTTTAGGTATGAATGAAGTCGTTCTTTTAGGCTTTAGTGTACATCAAACTTTGAATTTTACCTCTTCGAAATGGGTGAAAGTAGTTTTCAAGTTTCATCAGTCGAAATAATCATACAAACCATGGAAATCACACAGTTTTTTCCTTCCTAGAAATCATGCAAATTTTCCCGCTATTTCAGACACTGATTTGCATACTTATATGAGCAGTTAAAGGATCTCACATTCTTTTAGGAGTAACCTTCAAATGATTGAATTAATGAGTGAATAGACAGACAAATGAATGAATTAATTAAATAACAACAATCCAATATTCTTCTGCATTTTTCCAAGACACCAAATTACTCTCAACAGAAAATGACGTGAACCAAAATTCCCTACCAAAACATATATAAATATAACCGGAAGCAGACTTCAGTTTTCCTGTTTTCAAACGGTGTCTAAAATATATGAACGTTTGCAACATTTACTTGCGTTACAGATTAAATGAGAGCAAGTAAATAAACCGACCTTTGCCGGAAGTTTCTTGAATATTAGTGCTTATCAAATTACTCAGCGAGTCTTTCACGGAAGCGTTCCGGATTTTGAATACTGATGCCAGCCGGGCTTAAAAGTAAATTCATTCGAATGTTGATTCTGCAAGGTGACCTAAAAAGTCTTTTTTTTTTAAGTTTTCTTTTTCATTCAGGGCAATAAACAGATATTTGATTTTTGCGTTGCTAGGAAGTTAAAGTAATAAGTTTATATAATTGCTAGGCGATAATGTAGCAATCAAGAATATATTTTGAATGATAAAAAAAATTTTTTTATTTTCTTTTTCATTCAGTGCAATAAACAAACAGATATTTGAATTTTTCGTTACTAGGGAGTTGAAGTAATAAGTTTATACATTTGCTAGACGATCGTGTAACAATTAAAAATATATTTTGGATGTTAGAAGAGTCTTTTTTTTATTTTCTTTTTCGTTCAGTGCAATAAACAAGCAGATATTTGAGTTTTTTGTTACTAGGACATTGAAGTAATAAGTTTATATATTTTGAAAATGTGAAAGGGAATATCTGTGATATTTGCCTGACGGTCATGTAACAGTCAAGGATATATTTTGATGTTAAATAATTTGTACTGCTACATTAGTGTTAGATAAAGTCAGCTTCTCGTTATCTCCCACATCGAGTGAATATAATTCAATCAATCAACGATTTAGAGGGAAAATAACACTTTTCTTGAAACTACTTTATATATTTCAAGAGAAATGCTACTAACTTACGTCAAGAATATGTTTTGGATGTTAAATAATTTGTACTGTTACATTAGTGTTAGGTAAAGTCAGCTTCTCGTTATCTCCCACATCGAGTGAATATAATTCAATCAATCAACGATTCAGAGGGAAAATGATACTTTTCCTGAAACTGCTTGAAACATAGAACCACGTGATATATTTCAAGAGAAATGCTACTAATTTACGTCATACACTTTTAAATGTAAACTCTGCTATGCCATGTTCATTAAAAGGCATATTATTTTTGCTGTTTTAAGCATTTGAATTTCCTCCTGTTACATGATTTCACTAAAAAATATTTTCCACATGCACATGCAAAAGAACGCTTATTTAGAAACGAGGTTCATGACTTGGAAATACATACAGAATTAATAACTTCTCCTCCTAACTTAGAAAAAAAACATAGTATTTGGAAGTTTGTTGAGATGAACGACAAGTTCCTAAGAACTTTTAATGAGGAAAAAAAACAAAAAAAAAAAACAAACACACTTTGACAAACGAACATGTAGAGTCTTACGGGACTAATGTTATGAGTTTGTCCTTAAACATAAAACCAGTGATTTGGAAATAAAAAAAAATTCTACAACAAAGAACACGAGAGTTTTTATTTTTTTTAGGAAACTAACGACGTGAATAGTTCAAGGTAATGTAATTTCTCACTGAAAGTAAATAAGTTAAAGTCTTTGCTGAAGTTCACGGCCAACTAGAAAACAGTTCTACGAAAAGTTCTCCAATTTTTCAATTTGTTAATGGAGCTGTTATACCTGAATAGTTAACTTATTCTTGAATACTCATACATACATATATAATATATATATATATATATATATATATATATATATATATATATATATATATATATGTGTGTGTGTGTGTGTGTGTGTGTGTGTGTGTATAATAAATAATATATATGTATTTACATATTTATATATATATATATATATATATATATATATATATATATATATATATATATATATTTACATATATATATACATACATATATATATAATATATACATATATATATATATATATATATATGTATATATATATATATATATATATATATATATATATATATATATATATATACACACACACACTATCCCTCCTATATACGAACACGTTATAGATGAGCCCACATACACACACACCCTTTAACATTAAGAGTCCATCGCTCCAAACTTATTAAGCCTCCCACAACATTTCCGCTGGCAGGTTCGAAACGTATAAGGCAACACTCAAGAAGATTCCGGCCACAAGACTTTCGAGGTTGACGGAGGCTCTCGCCAACTATGACCCTGTGCTTAACGAATACTTCTTCGATAGACATCCAGGTGTCTTCGCTCAGATCCTTAACTATTACAGGTGAGTGCGTCTGAACATCACTTACCTACCTTTAGTCATTATTATTATTAAATTAGTTTCACCGGCCCATTGTTTGAACACCGTTTATATACCTCCTTTCAATCATTATTATTGTTCAAATATTTTTACCAGGCCACTGGGCTGATTATCATCTCTTAAAGGGCTGGCCCGAAGGAGTTGTTTTTACTTATATTTTTTTTTTGGGGGGGGTGCGTTTGTCCATTAATTTACAATTTTTCAAAAATTTTATAACTCATCAAAATAGTTTTACCAAGCCACTGAGGTGATTATCAGCTCTCACAGAGCTGGCCAGAAGGATTTGTTTTTACTTATATTCCTTTTTGTAGGGGGTATTTTGTCCATTAAAATACAGTTTTTCAAAAAGTTTTATCACTGAATTAACTGCAAATGTTGAAGTACCTATCCTTCAGTCAAGAAAGGATACTTTACATACCTTGAAACCTTTCGAATTAGTCCATGTTCCCTACTGTTTCTTCAGTGCATCGTTTTATACACTAAATCTCCTATACCATGATTGCATAAGCTCTTAAACAACATTAAGGAGTGATGGAATACGAGGCATGGTAACAAACTATATGGTACAGTATTCTTTATGTAGCGTTAAATATTGGTAATCAGTCAAAACTGTTTTATTTTGAGCTGTTTCTATTATATCTTTCGCATGTGTATTCAATATTATAGATATATATATATATATATATATATATATATATATATATATATATATATATATATATATATATATATATATATGTATGTCTGTGCGTGATGAAATGTGTAACTATCTTATACATAGTTACCATGAATTATGTATATATATAATATGTATTATATATATATATATATATATATATATATATATATATATATATATATATATATAATCATGAAGCTACAAGTGTCGCTTAATATCAAATTCACGCTACCTCGGGAATATCTCCGATGGAGAATTATCACCGAAGGGGAATTTATAAGCTCAGCGGTAACGTCGACTGGAGTTGCTGGATAAGTTCTGTGTCGAGGGTTCGTGACCCGGCAGTACCAGTCCATTTGTCACTTATAAATTCCCCTTCGGTGACAATTCTCCATCGGTGATATTCCTGAGGTAGCGAATTTGATTGTATTTATAAATCATGAGTGTGATATAAATCACGGTGTGATTAATAAATTACATATATATATATATATATATATATATATATATATATATATATATATAGAAAAATTCTAAATCAATCTTGCTCTCACACGATGATATAAGGTGATATCAGTCAGATCAACTCCAGCACCTCACGACATAAGAAGCCCAAAAGTCGTAGTAGCTTCGAGGTCCAAAGTAAGTAAATGGTGGGAGGACCGGAAGTGACACCGTGGAAAATTGCCTGAGGGATGATATCGATGCTTTAATAAAGCTTAGAGCTTAGAAAATCCCAAAACAAGCTGATCCAAGGAAGTGGGATTTTGATAAAATAAAAAAACAAGCGATTTTTGTGGTTTCGGGGTTTAATCATGAGCCTGACATTTATAGTTGTTAATTATGACATTGTAATTGGCTTTAAGTTATGACATACTAATCAATCTTTATTAATGACAAGATAATCAGTTTCTTTAAATGTTCGGGTGTTAGTGGTTATCATATCTTACGTTCAAGCAATGTCTTTTCCATGAGAGAAAAAAATGAATCTATCAAAAGATATAAGCTAGTTTGGTTAAAAAAAAAATTATCATCTCAGTCTAACTGCAAAATTATTATTTAGTCTATTGTTTTATTCCCAGTAAAAAAAACTTATCTAACCAAATATTACCTTTGTTTATGTGAAAATGATCATCCAAGAATTTCACATAGCGAGATTTGAACAAATTTTCTTTTTAAAAAATCCAGTGCATGGCGAATTCTATGTACCAGTAAAATCATAATACTTTATATATATATATATATATATATATATATATATATATATATATATATATATATATATATATATATATATATATATATATACTATTAGATACCACCCAGTTTGAATGAGGTCCTTTTAGTAATTCTACTAATATACAGAACAATTGTGTATGAGAAAGTTAATATTAATATATATATATATATATATATATATATATATATATATATATATATATATATATATATATATATATATATATATATATATATATATATATATATATATATATATATATATATATATATATATACATATTGATATCCTGGATGCAAACACAGAAAAATAAGAATAAAAAGAGAGTGTTTAGATAAAATGCAAAGTATACCACCACCAAATCATCAATCAACTCACTGATATATGTGTGGTCAAAAGACCATGTTACTACGAGAGAAACATGGCAATTAAATTCAGTTTTCTGGGGAAAAATGATAATGGGAGCATGCAAGTCAACACATTGCCAAAGGAGGGAGGTGAGAAATTAAAGGAGAGAGAAACGAGGATGTTGTCAGAGGAGCCTAAAAGGAGATGACATACTGTAGGAGTTCTTAATATATATACGTATATATATATATATATATATATATATATATATATATATATATATATATATATATATATACATATATTTATATATGTATATATATATATATATATATATATATATATATATATATATATATATATATATATATATATATATATACAGTATAAGGATAGATAGATAGACAGACAGATTTTAGCAAGGGAGAAAAAGTATTCACAGCAGATATATATAAAAAACAAAGCTAAAATCGAAGATATTACTACTCGCTGAAATAAAACTTTCAATTTTATAACTGCTATTTTTAATCAACCTTTCAATGATTTATATATTTTTTCTTTTTAGTTTTCGACATATTTCTAGATGAAATTTTTAATTATGAATCAGCACCCGTTCTCCTCTTTTATTAGGAAATATTTCAAAATGCCATTTAACCCTTCGTTGGGTGGTACTGAACTGACATAACATTCAGTTATCATGACATTCACTTTTTATAGCTTTAAATGGACGTGACCTTCAAAGCCTGAAGTGCTGAAAATGATTTGAAGGTCATGTGTGTCCTGACGCGAAATCATGTCACCGTCCAGATGATTAGTTTTGAGTAACCCAGTAACGATGTGAAGCGTAATTCCGTTATATTTTATGTCAAATTCATGTTAACGTAACTTGCCTATAAAATGTGGAACTTGGGTGAAATTAATGTTTCACTTTTATATATAATCGAAAATCGTCCGTGAGACGAACGGTGATGTAATGCTTCCCAGGAGCAAAAAAAAAAAAAAATTTCATGTTAAACTTCCGTAAAAGTTGCTGAAACTTCTGGGAGCACTCAGCGAGGTATTCTTTTTTTTTCTTCTTCTTCTTACAAAACGGATACCAGGTTACATAAATATCTGGAACACTACTTATAAAGAATGAAATGGAATATAAAGTTTAGTCAAAGTCCAAGCACTGGGACCTATGAGGTCATTCAGGGCTAGAAGGGAAATTGAGAGTAGGTAGGTTTGAAAGGTGTAACAGGGTGGGGGACCTCGCAGTTGCACTATAAAATAATTGTTAGGAGAGGGTTGATAGCAAGATGGAAGAAAGATAATATGACTGGATTACAGTAAAGGAATGAAGGGGGACAGCTAGGGGCCAAAGAACCTTAGTAATGCCTACACAGGGCACCCCGTGAGGTGCACTGACGGCAATACCCCCCTAAGGGGGCTACTGATACAGAGTAATTCATAGCAAACGTCCCTATCCTTTATAAGTAATCACAATAATAATGAGTTCTGATGAACTGACACCCCACAAAAAGAATTTTAATCATTATTCCATTTTCTTGTTCATCCTAAAGGACTGGAAAACTCCATTATCCAACTAACGTCTGTGGTCCGCTTTTTGAAGAAGAGCTGGAGTTCTGGGGTCTGGATTCCAATCAGGTAGAACCATGCTGCTGGATGACTTATACCATTCACCGGGATACTCAGGTGAGTAAAGCTTCAGTGCACACACACACACACACACACACACACACACACACACACATATATATATATATATATATATATATATATATATATATATATATATATATATATATATATATTTATACATATATCTATATATATTTATATTTATATATATGCATATATATAATATAGATATATGTATATAAGTATATATATGATAGTGAATAAAAAGCCTAAAATTAAACATATTTTCAAAGGTGTCTTTAGATGTTGCATTTTTATACAGCAATAATCCTAATTTTGAACATTTACCTAGAATATCTTTGGTAACTGTATGTATGTATGTATGTATGTATGTATGTATGTATGTATGTATGTATGTATGTATAGATGCATGTATGTATGTGTGTATGTATAGACGTATGACACACGACACTCATCTCGACTAAATTTGGTATTCCTGAAGTACAAGACTAGCAGCTTCCAAATCTTATTGAAAACACAGACTTTTGCTTTTAGATAAAACTGAAAATATAACACTGATTTTAGTTTAAGCATGAATAAAGATCATCTCTCTATCCGGGATTTGCTAGACAAGTTTTACTGTCTGTCCTGTACTACCAATTTATATGAAATAGTCACTTTCTTCTTAAATATGCTGAAACTCCGTAAGGTTGCATTTGTATGAAATATAGACTGCACTTTGGTTTGCCCGTCCAGCGTTTAAATTAGCTCATTATGAATTATAAAAGAGCTGACTGAGCAGAAAACTGAGAGTGTGCTTTTTTTTGTAGAAGTTCAATGCCTCCTGAATGTAAAGTAATTTACAACCGCCAGCAATTTTAAGTTTCTTTTAGGGAGCTCTATTATTTAATAAGAGAAATATTCAACAGACTACATTATTTTTTCATCTGAGTGGAGGAAATACATGCAAATGTTTAGTTTATATTGACAATGACTTCCGTCATTAATATTCAGTGCTGAAGAATTTTTGTTGGTGCAATTCGTTGTTAAGTCTTGCATAATTGCTAATTACAAGGGAAAAATCTTTTATGAAACTTTACTGTTCTCCGTAGAAACAGGTAAAAAAGAATTGTACTTTATAACAATGTTATGTTTAGGAGACAGACAAAAAGTTATTATTCCACACTACTGAGATACACCTTTGTATCGTCATATATATATATATATATATATATATATATATATATATATATATATATATATATATATATATATATATATATATATATATATATATATATATATATATATATACAGTATATATATATATATATATATATATATATATATATATATATATATATATATATATATATATATATATATATATATATATATATATATATATATATATATTAGTGTGTTTTATGTTTTCATTTTGTCTACTAATGCAAGCAAACAAAGAAACTATTGGCAGAAATTTTGTGTGCAATATATGCAAAGCAAGAAAAGTTGAAGAAGCAAAAAAAAAAAAAACTGGAGATAAGACTAAGTAAAAACTTAATATCGATCAGAAAATAATACCGTGTTTTGAGCAAGACAAGGGAGGCATAAAAAAAAAAAAAACTAGAAAAAGGGTGTATGTCCAGGAAGTTTTAAAAGAGGACAGGAAGGCCTATAATGAGAGGGGGTTATCGGGGCGGAAAAAGTATTGGAGAGGAGTTCCTAGTTCGTGGAGCGTGAAAGTGACTACAAAAGAAAAATAAAACAAGATGAGTAAATAAAAGAGTTAACGGGGGTATACCTCATTGACGTACAGCTGATGAAGCTTCTATCTGTGTGTGTGTTTGTGTGTGTTTGTGTATCTACACAGGATGTGATAGTGTGAAAGGTCTTAAAGCTGAGAATCCATAATTATCAGCAGGTGAATAACAATCGCGGAATAAGTAAATATCACTTGTCTGAATACAATATAGATTTTTTTTTTGCCAAAGGCCAAGCACTGGGACCTGTGAGGTCATTCATCATCGAAAGGTAATTGGAAAGTAGGAAGGTTTGAAAGGTGTACCAGGAGGAAAACCTCGCAGTTGCACTCTGAAACAATTGTTAGGAGAGTGTGGAAAGTAAGAGGGAAGAAAAAGAATATGAACGGAGGTACAGTAAGAGGAATGAAAGGGGTTGCAGCTAGGGGCCTAAGGGACGCTGCGAAGAACCTTAAGTAATGCCTACAGTGCACCGTATGAAGGGGCAGTGACGGCACTACCCTCCTACTCTGAAGCTGCCTTCTCTTCGGTAATAATCTTTTTACCAAAGAAATGACGCATTTTAATTATAAGCTCAGCAAATACCACCCAAAGTCTCATAATTCATAAGCCTTCACATGCAAATAAACCTTCTACTAATTACTAAACCATATTTGCATATAACAACAATTAAAACAATTCAGACCACATTAAGAAACCCCCGTAGTGACGTAGTGCCGTCAGTGCACCTCAAGGGGTGCACTGTAGGCATTACTAAAGGTTCTTTGCAGCGTCCCTTTGGCCCCTAGCTGCAACCCCCTTTACTCCTTTTACTGTACCTCCATTCATATTATCTTTCTTCCATCTTGCTATCCACCTTCTCTTAAAAATTATTTCATAGTGCAACTGCTAAGTTTTCCTCCTGTTACACCTACCAAAACTACTTACACACAACCATGCTTGGCCTTTGCCCAAAACTCTATATTCTAAATTATATTCCATTTCCATTCCATTCCATTCCATTCCACATTAAGAAACATAACAGCGGAAACCTTTTGCAAGTTATTTTGCTCATACTGCATTTTTCATGTCTATAAGCTTTTGTCTTGAATTAGCGAGGATTCGTTTGCAATAAGAACAAAATGTTATTATTTCTCTGCAAAACCTCCTTTCATTAAAGTAATGGAATTATATGCTGTGATTTAAATATTCATCATTTCGCCGCCGGCCTCCAGCCTCCGAGCTCAATCTGCAGAAAAGGGGAAAGGAAAGATCGTATTTTTATGCAGTAGTAACCGTTTTTCCTCTCTCCGTTATTTGAGCTAAATTCTGACCTCCGTTCATCATTTTTCCTTTGACTTAGCAAAGTATTTTTTAATGCATTTAGTATATTTCGTAGTTCTTTTTTAAGCTACGCTTTTGCTCGAGTTGAGAGAGAGAGAGAGAGAGAGAGAGAGAGAGAGAGAGAGAGAGAGAGAGAGAGAGAGAGAGAGAGTTTACTCCAAATTTCATTTTTTAACTGTTGAGACCAATATATTCATTTCAGCTATCCACGCCCAAATTTCATGACAGCGGGCCATAACTGCCGATTGATGTAATTAATGAAGAATCAACATAAATTTGGAAGATAGGCAGATAATAAAACAATAAAAAATATAAACCTTCTGTAGCTGTTTCTTACAAATCATTCCTTTGTATCACCCAACATTTCTCTGTCTCCATCGCTCTAATCCTTATCTACCTCCCCAATCCATCGTTCTGATCATTACCTGCCTCCCCAGTCCATCGCTCTAATCCTTACCTACATCCCTAATCCATCGTTCTAATCATTACCTGCCTACCCAATCAATCGCTCTAATCATTACCTGCCTCCCCAATCCATCACTCTAATCATTACCTACCTTCCCAGTCCATCGCTCTAATCATTACCTACCTCCCCAATCCATCGCTCTAATCATTACCCACCTCCCCAATCCATCGTTCTAATCATTACCTACCTCCCAATCCATCGCTCTAGTAATCATTACCTACCTCGCCAATCCATCACTCTAATCATTACCTACCCCACTCCATCGCTCTAATCATTGCTTACCTCCCCAACCCATCGCTCTAATCATTACCTACTTCCCAGTCCATCGCTCTAATTATTACCTACCTCCCCAATCCATCGCTCTAATCATCACCTTTCTCCCTAATCCATCGCTTTAATCATTACCTACCTTCCCAATCCATCACTCTAATCATTACCTACCCAAATCCATCGCTCTAATCATTACCTCCTCCAATCCAGTCCATACCTCCCAATCAATCACCTTCCCCAATCCATCGCTGTGATCATTAACTACCTCCCCAACCCATCGCTCTAATCATTACCTACTTCCCAATCCATCGCTCTAATCATCACCTATCTCCCCAATCCATCGCTCTAATCATGACCTACCTCCATAATCCATCGCTCTAATCATGACCTACCTCCCCAATCCATCGCTCTAATCATGACCTACCTCCATAACCCATCGCTCTAATCATGACCTACCTCCCCAACCCATCGCTCTAATCATGACTATCTCCCCAGTCCATCGCTCTAATCATCTACCTCCCCAATCCATCGCTCTAATCATTACCTGCCTCCCCAATCCCTCAGGCAACGTTGGCCATACTGGACAAATTGGACGTGGACACGGACGTCCCGTCGGAGGAGGAGATAGCCAGAAAATTCGGCTACGAGGAAGCCTACCTCAACGGACGAGTGACCTGGTGGCAGAGGACCAGGCCGAAGATCTGGTCGCTCTTCGATGAGCCCTATTCCTCGTGGATGGCAAAGGCAAGTGGATCTTATAGGGACTCCTAAAGAAGTGGTCTACAATACACAAATGTATCGTGTCTTCCACATGCAATTGCTCACACAAACAAAACGTTAATTATAATTTGTTAGTAATTAGTCATATAAAACAAATGCATTTTGCTAATTATTATTATTATTATTACTATTATTATTATTATTATTATTATTATTATTCAGAAGACGAACCCAATTCATACGGAACATGCCCATCACAGGGGCCATTGACTTGAAATTAAAGTTCCCAAAGAACAACACCATAATATTCTTTGGAAGCTTGAATTTCAAGTCAATGGCCCCAGTGGCGGGCTTGTTCCATATGAATAGGGTTTGTCTTCTGAAAAATAATAATTAGTAAAATTTCTTTGTTTTAAAATACTAATGACTAGAAAATTGTAATTAACATGAATAATTGTATGAGGAAAACATAATATATATGTATTCTGTTTTCTATGTGTACAAACGAATAGCTTTCACTTAGCAATCAAAATAAATCGACGGTTTGATGCCTTGGTTTAAATGAGATATGTTTTTGCATTAACTGAAAATATAGTTATTATTCCGTTACTCTGAAAAGCTTCAGTAGAACGAATGGTGAAGAATCAAGTATAGTTAATAGGTGTTTAAAATATTATCTCTGCGTTCTTAATCATAGAACATTACCAAGTGACGTAAACTGCTTCCTTCATTCTCGTATATGTATGAATTTGAAACTAAGTTCGTTTTTTTGCTCCGAAAAAGCGAAAATCATCTTCTGGAAAGATATTACAATACATGAACTCGGGAAGGCATTACAAAAGGCACAAGAGTGCTTTGTATAGAGAAGATTTTTTTTTTTTTTGATAAAACGTTTACCACCCGTGATGAAATAAATTGCAAAAGGACAACTTCTAAAGCATAAAGGACGAAGAAAAGGTTTTCTTCTTCGGTAAAAATTGCAAATCGTTTACCACCCGTGATGAACAAATTGCAAAAAGGAAAAACTCCTAAAGCATAAAGTGCAAAATCATTATGATCTCCGCCACAGCGAAAGGCAGCGTGATTGTTTTATGAAACAATGGCAATGAGCTTTATGAATTCGGGTATTCTTGCAGTTAGCATAATATGATGAGAATAATTACGGAGCAGTAAGCTTGATCATCGCAATACGGATAATGCATGTTGCAACATATCAGAATCATTGCTTTACATGCGTCCAGTCTTTTGTAATATTTGCAATACGGACAACAAATGTCAAAAATGCGTAACATATTTCAAAATGAAAATGTTTTGACTTTAAGTTGCGTATTTGTCAGAAAAAACTAACCATAAGTTGTTCACAAAGTATAACAGATGGTATAATGAAGAAAAAGTGTTGAAATAGGTTAAATTTTGTGTTTCAGTATATATAACTCTCATAATAATTATATTAAGGTTCAATGGAATATGATTGGGTTTTGAGATTTTTGGAAGTGAGCGCTCAACGCTCTAGTACTTTAGGTGGTATTATAAAAAAATTTATTGCAATAAAAGCTAGAGAAAATGCAGTAGGCTTAGTGGAAAGCGAATTAGTACAAAGAACCATTGCGAGTTTAAGAATAATCACTTATTTACATTCGTATACAATATAGTCCCAGCAACAGGCAAAGTAGAAAGGCCTAAATTAATTTCTGTTTGAAATCCATCAACATTTTGTTCTTTCTAATTTCAAAGGTTTTCACCACGTAACTTCCTCTCGAATATTCAGATTCCCCGTCAACGAACGGCGCCAACTGCCTTAGAATAATTCATCGCCAGAAACTGCGTAGCGTCAGAATCAGTTGTAATAAAAATTCGAGGGAACCTGATCATCACCGTCTTAGCGTGTTTGCGAAAATCTTCGGGGGAGGCCACAACACGTTTGCCGAAGCGTAAACCGCTATTAGAGGATACGTAGACTCGCACATTACAAGACTTCGGGGTATAATAGCAAGTAATTGGCTCCCGTCCCACGGAGGGAGGTGTGTGAGAAGAAGCTGGGTGATAATGGGCCAATTATGTTTTCTCATTTCGCCCCCTCAAAGTCATTACATGCTCAGAGCATGAGAACATGGCGAAATTTTGTTATTGCGGAGATGTTTTCGGCTTAGAATTTTGCATCTCTATCAGGAAATGCGGGCTTGGACTTGCGTTTCGTTAGAAAATCGCGAGGCGGTTCAGTAAAATACATTAAAAACAATGAGAGACTCGGGTAAATCCACAAAAACAGTGTAAATGTAATATCTTCCAGATTAATAAAGTAATACCGAGTGCTTGTATAATCAACTGAAAAATGTGCTGAATTTTCTTCGGCACAATCGAGTTTTCTGTACACTGTATAATCAAGGCCATCGAAAATAGGTCTGTCTTTCAGTGGTCTCGTATAATGCTGTATGAGTCGCGGCACATGAAACTTTAACCACGGCCCGCCGGTGGCCTGGCCTATGTCATTGCCAGATGCACGATTATGATTAACTTTAACCTTAAAATAAAAACTACTGAGGCTAGAGGGATGCAATTTGGTATGTTTGATGATTGAAGGGTGGATGATCAACATACCCATTTACAGCCCTCTAGCCTCAGTAGTTTTTAAGGTCTGAGGGCGGACAGAAAAAAGTGCGGACAGAAAAAGTGCGGTCGGACAGACAAAGCCGGCACAATATTTTTCTTTTCAGAATAGTAAAAGTGCTGTGGATTATGATGGCTTGAGATGTTTATAATCCCATTTATAGAGAGCAATCGTTTCCTCTACTAGAGCATCATAAATATTTAATAAGTATTCATCAATGGCCATCGAAGAAGTAATTAATTTCCGCTTTATGAACCGACGGAGACGATGCAGCTTTGCACAACAATAATGCTAAGAATTATAAAACAAATTCGAAGACTTAAAAATTGTCACTTCTTTCTTGTTCGACGAAAATCAAAGAGAATGATTGGGAGTCCATTCGAGCCTGAAGGATTAGTCTTCAGAAATACTGCCCTGGCAAACTCTTGCGACTGGGACACTTTTTCTTTCTAGTCTTAAAACGCTGAAAATAAATCAAGACTTAAAAAAAAGCAAGTGAAACATGCTCCGAAGTTTCTTCGGAGCAATCGAGTTTTCTGTACAGCATATAATCAAGGTCATTTAAAACAGATCTATCTTTCAGTGGTCTCGATATAATGCTGTATGAGCCGCGACCCATGAAACTTTAACCACGGCCTGGTGGTGGCCTATCCTAGATTGTTGACAGAAGCACGGTTATGGCTAATTTTAGCCTTAAATAAAATAAAAGCTACTGGGCTAGAGGGCTGCAATTTGGTATGTTTGATGACTGGTGGGTGGATGATCAACATACCAATTTGCAGTCTTCTAGCCCCAGTAGGCTTTAAGATCTGCGGGCGGACAGAAAAAGCGCGGACAGAATAAAGTGCGGACGGACAGACAAAGCCAGCACAATGGTTTTCTTTTACAGAGAACTAAAATTAGTAAAATTTTTCTTAAACTTACCTCACCTTTGGCCTGAGAGGAAAATATTTTTACTTATTTATCTTCAGCAAATCATGCATAAAATACACCTCTGAGATTCACTTCCAATCTATTATTACCATTAACAAAAGTCTCATTTCACATCAGTAATTACTGACTGTGACATAATTTTTTTTTCTGATAAGTTCACGAATTTTTTCATAGTTGTCACCAGCTCCAATCCTTTTTTTTTTGGCTGCTAGTTTTATCACTTGCTTTTGGTCACCAGATTTTAATCACTTTTTTGGGGGGTTCGCTCATTTTTGTTACTGATATTGGCCATTTGTTTTATCAATTTTCGATAGATTTTTGTATCAGTTTTTTAGTCGCCAGTTTTCTCACTGTTTTGGTCTTCAGTTTATATTTCTTTTTTGGTCGCTGGTTTTATTAATTTCTATTTAGTCACTACTTTATAATACCATTTTGGCTTTAGTTTTGATAACATTTTTGGCAATCAATTTCCACCCATCAGCTGTTTTTATTGGTTTTGTTTTCATTTTTTTTGTTTAGCAATCAATTTCCATACTTTGTTATCGTTTTTTTAATAACATTTTGGCTTTACTTTTGATAACTTTTTTGGCAATCAATTTCCACCACTTCTTATTGGTCACTGTTCTCGTCACTTCTTGAACCTCAAGATTCTAATCACTTTTATGACGGGGTCTCGAAACTCCCCTTAGATGACTGCAACTCACCAGTTTAATCTTTGCTTTTTTTTATATATTTCGTTCCCAGGTGATTGCAATGTTGTCTGTTTTCTTCATCTTCGTGTCCATAATGTCCTTCTGCCTGAAGACTCACCCCAACATGAGAGTTCCTGTCATCGTCAACGTGACGGTAAAAGGGATCTCATCTAACGGGAGTAACGTCACTCACTGGTACCTCAATAAGGACAGGTAAGAGGCTTTTGGTCATTGGTATTCATACCTCATTAGCTACAGGTAAATATCTTTGTGCCGTTAATCAAAAATTACGTAAAGTGGAAAGCATTCTTTCTCAAACTCTTTCTCTTCTTTCCGTCATTAATCTAAAATTAAGTAAAGTGAATAACATTCTTTCACAAACTCTTTCTCCTCTTTCCGTCATCAATCAAAAATTACGTAAAGTGAATAACATTCTTTCACAAACTCTTTCTCTTCTTTCCGTCATTAATCTAAAATTACGTAAAGGGAATAACATTCACAAACTCTTTCTCTTCTTTCCGTCATTAATCAAAAATTACGTTGGAAACATTCTTTCACAAACTCTTTCTCTTCTTTCCGTCATTAATAAAAAAAAATCACGTAAAGTGGAAAACATTCTTTCACAAAAGTGGAACACATTCTTTCACAAACTTTCTCTTCTTTCCGTCATTGATCTAAAATTACGTAAAGTGAATAACATTCTTTCACAAACTCTTTATTTTTTTCCGTCATTAATCAAAAATTACCTGAAGTGAATAACATTCTTTTACTAACTCTTTTTCTTCTTTCCATCATTAATCAAAAATTACGTAAAGTGGAAAACATTCTTTCACAAACTCTTTCTCTTCTTTCCGTCGTTAATCCAAAGGTACATAAAATAGAAAAAAATTCTTTTACAAACTTATTTTTCTCTCCGACATTAATCCAAAGTGACATAAAACAGAACACATTCTTTCACCTTTCACAAATTCTTTTTTTTTCTTTCCGTCATTAACCCAAAGTGACAGAAAATAATAAAAAAAAATTCTTTCACAAATTCTTTCTCTTATTTCCGTCATTAATCCAGCTTGACATGAAATAAAAAAGAAATTCTTTCACAAACTCTTTCTTTTCTTTCCGTCATTAATCCAAAGTGACATACAATAATTCTTTCACAAACTCTTTCTGTTATTTAGCGTTGAGTAATAAAAAAACTGAGGAAAATCACATTATCAAACATTATCACTCATTGCACGGTCGTTTTATTTCCATAGATCCCGTCAATATGACCACTGGTTTCATACATACTGAAATCAGCTCTATTTTGCAATGTACTATTTTTATTATTTCACTCTTGCGTAATTCTGATCCTGCATCTTAAACAATTTCTTTTCCCATTATCACCTAAAAAAAATCTTAAGAATACAATTACTCCTTTTCATGATGGCAGAAAGTAGCGATTAGATAAAAGGAAAGTACTGTATTACTCAATAAAAAGAGGGTGTGTAATGCGAACGTGATCATTTCGTTCGCGAAGCAGCAATAACAGAGAAATGGAAAGATGGGTAACATTAAATTTCCAAGACGATTCTGCACTAGAATGAGAGAAGTGGGATGGAGGAGTCAGCCATTAAGATGCAATTTTCCAAGTTTGGATTAAAAAACTATTACTTTGATGCTCATCTTTCGGACGCGGGATGGGAAACGGTTTAATTTGAGGGAAGAATAATCTGTTGCCTTAGATTTATAGTTAAGGATATTTTATGTACACGACCAAATATTTTCGCGATTTCAGGAAAGCCTCCTTAATCGATTACATAAATAATGGAAATTTGCATTTATATCCATGTTCGACATAATCCTTTAGACTGGTGCCTTACTTAAATAACTAAAGGTATTTGCTAATGATGAAAGGTACCATGCTTCATTTCAAATACAGGTATATTAAGTATTTTCAATGCACGGCAAATCGTGTTGTGCTACTAAAACTATATTTCATTTTTTACTTATAATATCTAATTTTCTACATGGAATTATTTTTTTTTTTTTTTGACAAGAACAGCAAAAAAAAAAAAAAATACTGTCCTTGGGGCTTAACGGTGTTTCGCCTGAACAAGAACCCTTCTGAGTATGTTTGTTTTGTTTTTTTTTCTTTCCTTAATCCATGCTGTTGCATCTTTTTTCACTGCACTTTATCCTTTCTTTCCCCTGTCCTCCTCTGTTACAGAAAATATGATTCTTCGTTTCTTATTTCTCTTTTTTTTTTACCCATGCTATCGTTTCTTTTATCACTGCTATTATTTACCTTTTCTCTCTCTTCCCTGTGTCATCAAAATATTTTTTAACCCATCCTTTTATTCATTTATTTATTTTTTGTAGTGCCGTTATTACAAACATGTGTTCCTTTTCTCCATGCTATATTTTTTCTGCTATTACAAGATTTTTTAAAATCCATGCATATGACTTTTTTCCTGTCACCATAACCTTTCTTTGTCCTGCACTATATTAATTTTTTTTTATCCATGCTATCGTTTTTAATTTCTGCCACTATAAACCTTTCCATTTCCTTATCCTATAATGCACGATTTTTCAAATCCATGCACTGGCCTCTTTTTTTCCTTGCTACTAACACCTCTCTTTTCTATGACACCTATATTACAAAAATCATAATTTTTAAAGTCATACGTTCGTGTTATTTTTCCATGTGGCTATAAACCTTTCCACTCTCTTTTCTATATTACAAGAATTTTTTTTCGAAATTCATGCATCTGACCTTTTTCCCTGTTGCTTTAACCTTTTTTTCCATGCCCTGTATTACAAAAATCTTATTTTTAAAAATTCATATATTCATCTTAGTTTTCTCCTGCTGATATAAACCTTTCCTTTCGCTTTCCTGTGAAATAAGATTTGTTTTTATTCTATGCACATTGGCCTATTTTTCTCCCTACCACAGCAACTTTTCTTTTCTCTTTATTACAAAATCTTTTCTTGAATTTGTTTTTCCCTGCTACTATAAACCTTCCTTTTCCCTTCCCTTTATTACAAAAATCTTGTTTTTTAAATTCATACATTCGTGGTTTTTCTTTCTTGCTATAAACCTCCCTTCTCTCTTCCTTTTATAACAAAAATCTTATCTTTTAAATTCATACATTATTTTCTGCCTACTATAAACTTTCCTTCTCCCTGTCCTTTATTACAAAAATCTTTTTTTTTTATATTCATACATTCGTGTTTTTTTCTTTTTACCTTCCTTTTCCTGGCATAGAAAAATCTTGTTTTTAAATTTCCTTGGTTTTTCTCCTAAACCCTTTTATTACAAATATCTTATCTTTTAAATTCATACATATGTGTTTTTTTTTCCTTCCTACCATAAACCTTCCTATTCCCTGCCCTTCATTACAAAAATCTTATTTTTTATATTCATACATTCATGTTTTTGTTCTTCTACCATAAACCTTCCTTTCTCCTACCCTTTATTACAAAAATCTCTTCTTTTAAATTCATACATTCATGTTTTTTTCCATTATTATAAAACGTCCTCTTCCCAGCCCTCTATTACAAATATCATGTCTTTGATTCATGCATTCATTTTTTCCTTTTACTATAAACCTTCCTTTTTCCCTTCTCTTTATTGCAAAAATCTTATCTTTTAAATTCATACGTTCGTGTTTTTATTCCTTCCTGCCATAAACCTTCCTTTTCCCTTCCCTCCTCTGCAGGACGGACCCCCACGACGCCTTTTTCTACGTGGAAGCCGCCTGCAACGCCTGGTTCACCTTCGAGATTCTCATTCGGTTCACGGTGACCCCCATGAAACTTGAGTTCGTCAAGAACACCATCAACATCATCGACTTCGTAGCCACTCTTAGCTTCTACATGGACATCATCCTCAATCAGACTAAATTTGCAGGTAATTATGTACGTCGTCCTTGTGTCTCTGAGGTTTTCACGTCACGTGTGGCTGGCATTGTGGGATATCATTGTCCCAGACTTTAAGAATACAATATTTGGCATGTTTCTATGATGTGAGGTACCACATGAAAGCTGGATATTATGAAGTCGTTCCCATTAGTCTTATCAAGGTACATAGAGTGTATGCCTCGAAAATATTATTAATTTTAGATGTAGTGGAACATAATTCTTAACTCATGGGCATATTTTTAAGCTCACTATATGTTAAAAATGTTTACCTGTTAATATACAGGAAAAATAACTCTAAAGCTTGTTGCATAAAATAAGTAAGATCAGGGATGGTCTCATTCTCTGGTTTAATTGATTATTTAAATTTTTTTTTAATTTTCAAATGTCTTACAAACTTCACATATTCTTCTACTAATCATACTTCGGGAACTACTCTAAAAACGGTTGATGATAACTGAAAAAACTTGTGAAACTTTCAAATGTCTTACAAACCTTCCCAAATTTCTCTGGTAATCATACCCCTGGAACTACTCTAAAAACGGTTGATAATAATTGAAAAAACTTTTAAAAACTTTCGAATGTCATACAAACCTTCCGCTATCCCTCTGCTAATCACACCCCTGGAACTGCTCCAAAAACGGTTGATGATAATTGAAAAACTTTTAAATTTTCAAACGTCACACAAACCTTGCTATCCCTCTGCTAATCTACCCTGGAACTACTCAAAACGGTTGATGATAATTGAAAAACTTTTAAAATTTTCAAACGTCACATAAACCTTCCGCTATCCCTCTGCTAATCACACCTGAACTACTCTAAAAACGGTTGATGATAACTGAAAAACTTTTTTAAATTTTCAAACGTCACACAAACCTTCCGTATCCCTCTGCTAATCACACCCTGGAACTACTCCAAAAACGGTTGATGATAATTGAAAAACTTTTTAAATTTTCAAACGTCACACAAACCTTCCGCTATCCCTCTGCTAATCACACCCCTGGAACTACTCCAAAAACGGTTGATGATAATTGAAAAACTTTTAAAATTTTCAAACGTCACATAAACCTTCCGCTATCCCTCTGCTAATCACACCCCTGGAACTACTCTAAAAACGGTTGATGATAACTGAAAACCTTTTAAATTTTCAAACGTCACACAAACCTTCCCTATCCTCTGCTAATCACACACCCTGGAACTACTCTAAAAACGGTTGATGATAATTGAAAACTTTTTAAAATTTTCAAACGTCACATAAACCTTCCGCTATCCCTCTGCTAATCACACCCCTGGAACTACTCTAAAAACGGTTGATGATAACTGAAAAACTTTTAAAATTTTCAAACGTCACACAAACCTTCCGCTATCCCTCTGCTAATCACACCCCTGGAACTACTCCAAAAACGGTTGATGATAATTGAAAAAAACTTTTAAAAATTTCAAACGTCACACAAACCTTCCGCTATCCCTCTGCTAATCACACCCCTGGAAATACTTTTAAAAACGGCTGGAGATGTTTTCACCTCTCCTCTTACCTCCCGAAGCAGACGACAACACAGGCAAGTCGGCGGAGGTCATTGAATTTTTGAGCATCATCCGAATTCTCAGACTGTTCAAACTCACTCGCCACTCGGGAGGCCTGAAGATCCTCATCCACACCTTCAAAGCGTCGGCGAAGGAACTCACACTTTTAGTATTCTTTTTGGTGCTAGGAATCGTCATTTTCGCCTCCCTTGTCTACTACGCTGAGAGATTGCAGGTGAGATTACAGGTTTCTCTTTTTTTATATATATATATTTCGTAGCTTACCTGTGGAAAGGGCAATCATGATGAGAAGACTGAAAATGCTGGGTATCATTTCGTTATTGCGTTCTGTACCATATCATTCATAGTAACTGATTAAATGATGAAATGCTGAAATATTGTTATGTATTATCAAAGGAAACATGAAATATTTGTTTACATTTCGTTTTAGTGACTGATTCTGTTTTTGTGATGATATCAAAGTAGAGCTTAACAATAATGATAATGGAGAAAACAGTCCACCGTTATGTATCTTTACAGTTATATTAATTTTCTAAAAATGAACCTCAACTGCAGTGAGCTTTCTAAGTCTTTCTGTATAGAATCACTTTCTAAAAATATGTATATTTACAGTTCCATAACAGTGGAATGTTTTCTCCATTTTAACCCTTATGCCTCTTTGAGTATTTTCTGATAATAATAATAATAATAATAATAATAATAATAATAATAATAATAATAATAATAATAATAATAATAATTCTCTCTTCTCCAAAGTGTGTACGTTCCCTTGTGATAATTTAATTCTATTTTCATAATGAAATTGAACTCCAAAATATTTTTTAATAACAATATTTTCCTATTCCCTTCAGGCGAATCCCCACAACGATTTCAAGAGCATACCGGAAGGTCTCTGGTGGGCCATAGTGACCATGACCACAGTGGGGTACGGGGACATGGTGCCCAGAACTTACGTGGGTATGTTTGTTGGTGCTCTGTGCGCTATCGCTGGCGTGCTTACGATATCTTTACCCGTGCCTGTCATCGTGTCCAACTTCTCCATGTTTTATAGCCATACGCAGGTAAGATAAATAGCCGCTAGCTTTTTTTCTGTTAGTGCGCTAACTTTTTTTTTTCTGTTGGTGCGCTAACTTTTTTCTGTTGGTGTGCTAACTTTTTTCTGTTAGTGCGCTAACTTTTTTTTCTGTTGGTGCGTATTTTCCCTGTTGGTAACTTTTTTCTGTTAGTACGCTAACTTTTTTTTCTGTTGGTGCGATAAGTTTTTTTCCTGTTGGTGGGCTAATTTTTTCCCCCCGTTTCGGTGCGCTATTTTTTTTTTTTTTTTTTTTGGTGCGCTAACTTTTTCTCCGTTGGTGCGCTAATTTTTTTTTTTTTTGTTGGTGCGCTAACTTATTTCTGTCAGTGCACCAAGTTTTTCTGCTAGTGCGCTAGCTTTTTTTTTTTATTAGTGCGCTAACTCTTTCTGTTAGTGCGCTAATCTTTTTCTGTAGGTGCGTTAACTTTTTCTGTCTGTGCGCTACTTCTGCTAGTGCGCTAACTTTTTTCTGCTAGTGCGCTAGTTACAGAATATAACTTGGAACTGAATTATGAAGTATTGCTCTTCTAATTTTGTTTTTGTTTTTTTTATGAAGGGTTGCTACGAAACGTGCACTGACTTTAATGATAGTGCTGGTTTTGTTAAAGATATATTTCATACGCGCACTAACTTTAATGATAGTACTGGTTTTGTTAAAGATATATTTCATTCTTTAAATATTCAAGGTAATAGAATAGATTATTGTTTTACAGGTTTTACACACTACATTGCTATTACATTTTTTACCACGATCATGGTATTTTCACTCTGTCAGCTTCTAAGGAAATATAGTTTTCCACTAAATAATCGTTTCGTTAAGCTTAAAATTATTTAGCAACGGTCGATACAGGCTGACCATTATGGAGATAAAGCAGTTTGATGAAACCTTCTGCATATTATGAAGCAAAATTCGAAATCAAGCACAAATTTCTCAACAGATTCTTAAAAATCGAGAATTCATTCACAAAATAACACAGGAAAAAAAATTAAAAACTCGACCTTTTTTTTCTCAATAGATTCCTAAAACTCGAAAATGCACAAAATAACGCACGAGAGAAAAAAAATTAAAACTCTATCTTTTTTCTCCTCAAACTTAGGCCCGGTCGAAACTGCCCAAAAAGCGTCGAAGAGTCCTCCCAGTCGAACAGCCCCGCCGGGCCGCCCGTCAGCAGCGCCACGACGGAGGGCTTAACCGCCGAATGAACGCCATCAAGCACCACCACCAGGCCTTGACGAAAGATGGTATCATTCCTAAGGTAGCAGGTAAGCCTTCTGAAAAAAGGTCGCCCTTAACTTCTCTTAAATTTTGTTCTATGGTTTATTCATCATATTATTATTTCTAATGTTTTTTTCTATGGTTTATTCTGCATATTATTATTTTTAGTTGTTTTTTTCTATAGTTTGTTTTGTATATTATCATTTTCAAACACTGACTAAAACTGTTCCAATAATGGGAAAAAGTGAGAGAAAAAGTCTTGTCTTACGTCACTAGGTAAGTGGTGTTTTAATTCAGCTTTGATTTATAGGCACTGGAAAACCTACACATTCTTTTAAACTGATGAAAAATGCTGGCTTTGTCTCCTAATGACAAAATTTAATATATCACCTTCAGTAACAGCTTTCATTCATCAGAGGAAAATATATCAGAAGACCCTAATACTAAAAAGAAAAAAGCAGCAAAGTCAGGATTTCATGCCCTAAAATGCACGTCAAGTTTATCACCCCTTTTAATAAAGCTTTCTTATTTCACACAATTGTAGCTCAATTTGCATTATTCTTCTTTTAAGTTCAGTGAATGACGAATGACCTTTTACGATCAAGTTCCGTACCATCGGCAGAAGATGGATAGCACGTACCCATTTTGTTTTTCTTTTGTGTAATCTTCCACTCTGAATTTGAACGAAGCTGGTTCTCCTGCATCACCTCTTATCATCTTCTTTGACCTGTGAAATGGAAGCTCAGAGCACCTCCCTGTGTCTCCCCTCATCACAGAAACGCTGAACGGTTACGGACAGGTGGGTGGCATAAAGAACTTGAATCTGTACGCTACAGGTCAGAGCGGCGTCACCATCGCTAGACCTTCCGCGGGATACGATATCTATCCTGCGTCGGCTCCTCCACAGCAGCGCACTCTGCAGGCTCGCGAGCCTACAAGTTAGTAACCAGTGACCTGTACGTGGAAACACGGAAGAGTTAGGAAAGGTGACATCGAAGGAAAATGGTGGGGATAATGTGTGAAAGAAAGTAGAGAATTGTTTATTTGACTTTTTTTGCTTTGTTTGTCAGTTTTCGTGACGTGATTTGTAATGGCACACCAAGTCTTAATGAGTTTTCCCTTAGGGATATGAAAAATTTTCCTATAAGAGTAACTTAGACCCTTAATACTGTTTTAGTCAAAGAATTGCCTATCTGTGTGTCCTACCGTATGAGTAAAATATCGATCGGCAATTAAAGCAAAATCTCTGCCAATAATTTGACTATTCTGTTGATAAGAAATTATTAAATAAATAAAGTAAAGCGAATATGTACTTGTGAGGAAACAAATAACCTGTTTCGTAACAAACCCTTGGTCCACACACCCATACTCTCCCAGTTAGAACTTACCATGCATCAGTAAATACTATGTCACTCTAATTCTTAGTCTCCTTAATCCTTTACTCTTATACAAGGGAAGTATTGTTCCACAATTCTTTGATACGGAACCTTTCCCTCATCCAGACATACCTTACGTATACTGGTCAGCCACTTTTACCACCGTACAGCAGTATCAGAGATATAATCTCACGAACTCTTGGTGTCTTCCCATTCTTCAGCCGCTTAACTGTGTCCCTTACACTCGCAAAAGTCACATCTGCACGTATTCTCAAACTTACAAGAACCCCTTCAACTCCTACTATTAGTTCTGTATCTCCTCTGTCTTCTACACTGAACAAATCTTTAAAATATACTTTCCACAGACCAAGGACTGCATTCATATGGAAAACTAGTCATCATTCTGACTTGGTGTACGAAAAGATTAGACTTCATATGACGAAAGCCCCGAATGAAAAGATTGATATTTCCCCGTAGTTTCAGAGCTCCATTGTTTGATTAATTTTGAGAGAGAGAGAGAGAGAGAGAGAGAGAGAGAGAGAGAGAGAGAGAGAGAGAGAGAGAGAGAGAGAGCTCAAATTCCCATGTAGAGCTTAAGTATAGGTACAAGGAAAAGATTTTTACCACAAAAAACATATTGCCAAAAGAAATCGCACTGAAAAGGAAGAATCATCCACGAAATATTGTTTCTTTCCTAATGATATATATTTGCCAAGAAAACAGAAAAGTGCTACACAAAACCAGTTCAAAGTACTACAAGTGTTGTAGAAAAGGATTACGAGATGTAGAATAGTTTAAAAGTATTATTCAGTCACACGACAATGAACGCCACAGTGACACGCGAAGTCTTTAGCCTTATCATGGCAGTGTGTACATATTCAGAAATGGTTATGTAAATACTGGTACATTTTAAAGCCTGAAGAACGAAGGATAACCTACCCATCTTATGCAAGAAAGTAAGTCATTCTCAAGTACATTTTGATACTTCTAGCATGTTCGTCTGATAGAGAAAATTTAATATCTAACCTCTGTTAAAGAAATAGCGGTATTTCAAATATTTTGAACGATCAGTGGTATTTCTTACTCACAATTTGCTTTGCGAGTAGTATCTAATTTAAATATGTTTGTTGTAATACATGAAATCATTGTCAGTTACTGAGAACAAAAAGATAGCAATAATAGATTTCCTTCTGTTAATCTAATACCCAAGCTTTCATTAAAAAGTATAACTACAGTTCATAAAACCTCTTAAATATTTAATAAGTCACTGAAGAAAGTGTGCTTGCTGTTGATATGTGTAGCAGGCAGAAACACGTGTTATACAGCAACACAACAGGGATTTAGTAAACGGAAAGTAGCTAGATTGAACTGATGGATCAGATAGTCTTGAGAGGATCAGGTCATGTGGAGAGAATGGGAGGGAACATGTATGCAAGAGGGGTATATATTAGGGTCTGGTCATGTAAAATGAATGGAAGATATATATATATATATATATATATATATATATATATATATATATATATATATATATATATATATATATATATATATATATATATATTATATATATACATTATATATATACATATAATATATATAATATAATATATATATATATATATATATATATATATATATATATATATATATATATATATATATATATATATATAATATTTATAGAACAGTAAACCGAAATAGCACTCTAACGATGAAATTTAAGATAAGGGTAAGCCAAGAGGTCGCTTAGGAACGCATTCCATGTAGGGAGGGATGTTTAACATTCCTTCGACGAGCCTTCCATTTAGGCCTACGATTTAGCTTTCCGTTAAAAGTTATATCCAGAGGAAATTCATAAGTGATTCATATTTCACAAGAATTTTAAAGGACGCAGTTTATATGGAGGAAAATACATGCTTATAAATGTTCACCCGCCGAGGAAATGTTATATACGAATCGGTGTATGAATATGTATGTATAATTTGAGGGCGTTTGAATATACATGAGTTCGTTTTTCACTTGCGTTAATCAAACATGTCAGTCTCACCTTACAAACAAGTACCTATTAATGGCATAATTTTATTAAATTGAAACTTACCTGTGGAAAGAAAAATACACTGAAAATCCACACAAGTCTCGGGGTTATTTTATTTTCCCGGAGACTTTCTACTTTTTAAGTTTTTCTTATTTTTTGCCGCAGACATATAAAAATGTCTGGAATATATATTTCTCGTGAGAATATTTCGGTGATGTTTCCGTATCGGACTTCTGGGTATTTGTCAACATGCCGGGAGGGTATGTCCGCCAGGGAAAATCCTAAGACTTTCATACGTTTATCTTTTCTTTACTTTCGTTTATGCGAAGGTTTTTTATTTTTTCTATTAGTTCTACAAAGTTTTAAATTTTTTTCCATTTCTACCATTTGTTTATTTATCCTATCATTTTTACAAAGTTTTTTTTTTGTAACCACATTTTGGAATATCTTCTATTATGCCCATGTTCAGAGATACGTGAAAGATTAAATACATATGGTGGCTACGTAATCTGGCCCACAGTAGTCTACAGAACTGTATTATTCTATGTAACCATATCTTACCAGAAGCAGTTTAATAGGCAATATATATATATATATATATATATATATATATATATATATATATATATATATATATATATATATATATATATATATACATATGTATGTATGTATGTATGTATGCATGAATGTATGTGTCTGTATAAGTGTATATATACTGTATATATATATATACAAATATGTGTATATGTATGTATATATTATATATGTATATATATATATATATATATATATATATATATATATATATATATATCAACACAATTACGTGTGGAACAGAAATAAATTTCTGACTCACATCAGGATCACCCAGGTCTTTCAAATGAAAGACCAGAGCGCTACCAAACGGGTCACACAAGTCATAAAAAGTTGGAACCTGAGTACAACTGTTAGCCTGCCCAGGTAATTCCTTGGGTAAAGTTGTACTCAGGTTCCAACTTGTTTTATGACTTCAGTGGCCTGGTTGGTAACTCTGGTCTTTCATCTGAAAGACCTGGGTTCTGATCCTGATGAGAGTCACAAATATATATATATATATATATATATATATATATATATATATATATATATATATATATATATATATATATATATATATATATATATATATATGGATTTTGGGAAAGTATACATGGAGTGGAATGGTGAACAAAGTATGGGATTAGAAGTTATCTGGTTAATTATGGGCGGGGGGCGGATGTGGGGGGAGGAAAGAAACAAGGTATTTACTTCATCGAGTCTATGTGAAGAGAAGACCCCACCAAACCATGTTTACAGATAAGTTAACTGGTATGCACGACACTGCACGAGCATGCACGTAAAACATGCAAGAGCGCACATGATTTCTCATCCAGCAATATACTCTGCTAATCACTGGTCTTGGGGACTGTATGTACACTAATCACCAGCTTGACAGACGTCTGTAAAATCCTGGCAAAGACTTTCGTAAGAGACATTAACAAGTATTTTTATTAACATATGCACGTTTAATTAGATGCCTATTAACTGGATTCTGTACTATAGAATTTGTCATTCATCATGATTTTGTCCTTCTTTGTTCAGATGTCAGTGTGTGTTTATGAATATGCATCCATATATATTTTTTTTGTCTTGTCAGATAACTAAGTTAAATGTCCTTTTATCTTGACTTGGTGCCTGTTTACTTTTGAAAAAATTAAATTGATAAATCTTTTACAAAACTCTTCATATAATGTAAATTATTGTATGAAAGATTTAAACAAATGCTATAATAAATGAAAAATCAGACCAAAGTATTTTTAAACGCTAATTTTTGAAGAGTCACCATTTAACAGTTAAAATTCACTTTAAGAGAATTAGAAGCATCACAGGAAGATTTATATGCAGAAATTACCACCATCATTCTCAACTAATTTTAACACTAAAAAGATTTTCCTTTTCCTCGTGGTTTTCTACTTCTGCTTCGCCCACATCAGGTTGTGATTCCTACTACAGTAGCTCTCCCATGCCCCTTCATCCCCCAGCTCTGGATCCTTTAGGCAATAGTCTTCGTGGGGATAAGGACACCCTTCAGCTGCTTCAGGTAACTATCTCAAGATGATGCTGCGCTACCCATTTGTAGCAAATTTCAAACAATGTATATTTTTTCTCCACTTTCATACTTGTTCCCAGATCTTTTCTGTTGACATCCTTACTTAATTCGTTCGTGAGATAACGCACACATGCGCATGCGCACACACGCACACACACACGCATACTAAATGTCATGAATACGAACTGACACTGTTAAAAGATTTATAAACATTAGTGGCATAGAAACTCATGCAGTATTTCATGTAGGCCATCTGAATGAAGTTACTGTATAATAGTATTTTACTAAGCAATCGTATTAAAGTCTCTATATAATTGTTATTATTCATTTTAAAGAGACGAGTTCTTCGTTGGCAGAGTCGGTAGAGTTGTCGGCTAGCACTCGCTAGGCCCGAGTTCGAGTCTCCGGCCGGCTAATGAAGAATTAGAGGAATTTATTTCTGGTGACAAAAATTCATTTCTCGCTATAATGTGGTTAGGATTCCACAATAAGTTGTAGGTCCCGTTGCTAAATAACCAATTGGTTCTTAGCCACGTAAAATAAGTCTAATCCTTCGGGCCAGCCCTAGGAGAGCTGTTAATCAGCTCCTGAGTGGTCTGGTTAAACTAAGGTACACTTACTTTCAAAGAGACTAACTTAATTTTCCTCCTTTCTCTGTTGATAAGCAGCCGAGATCTGCCACCTTCAGCTCCGGGAGCTACGTCTTCGGCAGGAGAAAGTCCTCCGGCTGCACACTGACGGGGAGGGGCGTGGTGTCCTTGAGCGAGTCCCTGGCCTCCCCGGGGGCGTACATCGCCTCGACTCTGGGCATATTGTCCTTATCGAGCTCTGATCCGTCCGTAGCCAATACTTCAAAGAATAACGGGAAACCCGACACCAGGTCGTCGCAGGACCTGCCTTACGCCACCCACCTGGTGCCGGAGAACGTCGTCAGCGGCCCCAGTTTAATGGGAGACGCGTCCGAGACACTCCTCGCCAACAACAACATGAAGAACTACAACAACAACAGCCGGAAGTACTCGCTGTCCCACGGCGGCGGGGACAACAAAGACGAGATCAACCGGAACAGGCACAACAACCCGTCGGAGGAGGGGACGATTTCGTCGACTGTCCCTCCGATTCGAAGTAAGGATTTTGTTTCCGTCTGCTAGAATTAGTACAATATGTGAATGTTAAGCGCATTGTTTCTGATCAGCCTGGCTTCTAACCAATTAATATTGTCACTGGGATGGTTACTTTTAGTGCAGTAAAGTATTTCCTTGGTATAAATGCTTATCAAAATGATCTGCTAATTTGGGCTGAATCTCACTTTTCGTTTCCCAAAAATGGGCAGATGTCAAGCACAATTTAAATAATCCTGTCTTCTATATCAATTAATATTATCTTTATGACAATTATTATCAACGAATTAAGCACTGCCTTTGGTATAAATGCCAACCAGAATGCTCTGCTAAATTGAGCTGACTTTCAACATTATCACAGACACAACAAACACTGACATATTCTAATTTCTTTGCCGCAGTAGAGACGGTGGACTCAGAAGACGGGTCGCCTATGTCGCCTTTGGGCGACAGCGACAACTGCAACATACCTCAGCTGACCATCATGGTCCCAGAAACGGCGCCCCAGAATTCGGCGTTGCCGGAAGTAGACCATCCCTGACTATAAGCAAACTGGAGGTTGTCCTGGAGAACACTTTGAATGCAGTGAGGAAAACGTCCTTATTGTTTAGTTAGAAGTCGTGTTCTGCCAGGAGCCTTCAGCTCAAAAGGATAGTTTCTCGTAGAGGGTTGTTTTGCTTTTCCATTCTCAACGGCTGATGATGATGATCTTTGCATAGTACCTTCTATACCCCCCGAACAAGTGACCTGATCTATGGGGACAATGCGAAACTCGTTTCATATTTGGGGCATTTATGGGTCAAAATAAAAAGCAACTGTTGAAAAATAGATTCAACACGCATTGTTTTTTCAAGACTCTTGTCCCTCACCGGCTGCAACAGATCACGACTGTTGCTGTCTATGTAGAAGATTCATTTCATATTGAAAAACTGGCTCTGAAACCTTTCGACAGAGTCTCATCTTTAAACAATGCAGCCGATGCATTGTCAGGTGTCTCTGCTGTTGCTGCTGCCTATCAAACTAAGGTCAGAAAGGTCAGAAATCAGTGGATAACAACCGTAGCTAATGATGAAAAAAGTATATGTTTTGTATAAAAAGAAAGGTCACTTCACCGTAGATAGATTCTTTTTCTAACTTACCCAAAAATATATATAAATATATATATTTCATAGCGCAGATTAGACGAATGAATAAATTGTTAGATTTTGATAGAAACTTCAGGAACATTTCAGTGACTTAACATGGCCAAGAAAAATAGAACATGTTTGACTAGTCCACATGCCTTACCTAATCAGAATAAGACTCAAATGCTTGGACTTTTTCAAGGTTACGAGTGGAGTGCTTGTGAGTTATATATATATATATATATATATATAATATATATTATATATATATAATGTATATATATATATATATATATATTATATATATATATATATATATATATATATATATATTATATATATATAATGTATATATATAGATATATAAGTATAATGTGTGTACAGTTACGTATGAGAGTGCATATGCAGCAACATTTATATGCATCTAAAGCGTTAGACATATACTTTTTCTTAAATATTCAGTCATAGTATAAAAGAGTCCAGTAGCCCGTGATAAAAAATATTATTTTCTGAACATCATTATACTCAATAAATATATATACATACATATATATATACACACACATATATAAATATGTGTGTGAGATATTTACATATATTATAATATATATATATATATATATATATATATATATATATATATATATATATATATATACATATATATACATTTACATATATGTATGTATGTAATTGCTCATGGATATCAAATAAAGAGCTGAATATATGCATTTAAAGATATACATAATTTTTTTACATTACGCTTAGTCATATAAATGTAAGCGTATAGATGGATTTAATAATATATATATATATATATATATATATATATATATATATATATATGTATATATATATATATATATATATATATATATATATATATATATATGTGTGTGTGTGTGTGTGTGTGTGTGTGTGTGTGTGTGTGTGTGCGTATGTATGTTCACGTAAATAAAAGTCCAAAAGAAAAAAAAAGTAAAATAACAGGCATAAGAGACCTCAAGCACAGTCCAGATTGATTTATGCTCTTCAGCCAGAGTCTGTGCCTTGTAAAGATGTAGAATAATAGTTTGGAAATTAGTACCCCTTTCTTAACCTGATAAAGTTACACTGTTTGCAACTTTATTCCTAAATAAACGCTCGTCTCTAAATAACTAATTAGTCTTTATAAGGCAGAATCATGTATATCATTATATATATATATATATATATATATATATATATATATATATATATATATATATATATATATATATATTTATATATATATATATATATATATATATTTATATATATTTATATATATATATATATTTATATATATATATATATATATATATATATATATATATATATATATATATATATATATATATATATATATATATATACATGATTGTTTCAGTGAGTGTGTTTGTGTGCACGCCCACATATGAGTGCACGTATATGTAAGTTTTGTGCGTGCGTCAGTTGTGTTCTGTTATATATATTTACGTATATATATATGTATATATATATAAATGTATATGTATATATATAGTATATATATATATATATATATATATATATATATATATATATATATATATATATTAAAAAAGTATAATAAGTCAATAAATTCCTTATTTTAAAAGGAATAATTTTGACTAGCCAAGTGAGAAGAATGCATTTTTATATGAATCAATCTATGTATGAAAGGATATCGACAGCTATGTATCCTCGTTGGCTTATTCTGTGTCCGTACTAAAAGTGAAGAAATGTATTTTAAAAACAGCGTACTCGTGTAAAAATAAAAAAAAAAGTATTTACTGACTTCATATCGCTTAACGACACCGATATTCCTCAGAGCTGTTTGCAACTTGTCGAAGACATTCTGTGCGGAGTCATGTACTTTAGTATAGCGCTAGCGCTCAATACTTTTGTTTGTACTATAGAGTGTTCTTTCACGAGCTGTCGGTAAATTTCCCCATCCGATATCATCGTAACCAAGTCCAAGGGAAAGAAAAGGTCTGCTCACTTCCCCCCAAAATCTCCCAGGTAGGCGGAGCTTTGTCTACCTCCTTATTGCGTCAGCAGATGAATTGCCGTAATGAGCAGGTACCTCTAAGATACGTCATCGCCTACGTAGTCACCCCAGGTGGGAGTGGACTCCACCCAGTTGGGGAGAACTTGCCTCTCTTGGCCTTGATTGTAACCAATGGTTGGTGCCGACCGGCACGAGCAGCCAATCACGTCTAAGCTTTGACGATGTCAGCAGAGGAGATTTACCGCCAGCTCTGGAAAAACAGACTACTATTGTTTCGATGACTTTGCTGAATTTTTACATTCAATGACAATGATTAAGCGACTTAGATTTACCCTTTATGCTCAGCTGACAACTACTAAGTGCTTGCCCCCCCCCTCTTTTTCGTCCTCTGCTTTAAACGAGTAATTCATGGCTTCGTATCACAACGCTTAATGTTATTTCCGCTTGATAAATAAAGACAAACTTGGTGGTATCGCCCAATTTTATGGGTAACTTCTATGAAAAGTGGATACTACAGAATGCAGAGTATCCCGAGAGGTTCATAAAGGATTTAGTGTTTTATTATATGCGAGGCCTATTTACAGGTCTTCCTGCAAGATTTGATAACTGAGAGCACGTAGGCGAACGTTTTCGAGGTAGGAAACTGAAAGTCTTATAAGCAATACCAATGATGATAAGATTTAATGACGGAGTATTTCCTGATTATTTGCTGCTAGTTGAAGCTTACAGTGAAATCTTCTAAGAGAGAATGAAAGATGTGTATGAAAGACATTCAGCAATTACAAGCGTGCCTGTAGTTTAACTTCATGGGGAATTAAGTGACGTAATTCCGATTCTTATCACTTCGTTTCATTGCGGTTGTCTTCTGTATAAAACAATCCTTCTTCCAATTAGATCGAATACTACTGTCCATTTCAGGGACCGCGAGTCATCGTTTTTCTCAAATATCTTTCAAGCTAATTGTTTGATCGAAATAGCTATTTTGACACAGTGTACAAGACACCTCCCGCTAATTTTTGGTAACATAGTGCATCGTCAAATGGTGTTAGTTAAGGCGCTTACTCTTGACTTTTAAAGGCAAGGTCGCATGAGTCAGCAGGATTAATCTACGCAATCGAACGATGGGGAGTCCGGGAAAGTGGGTTCAGGGAGGGATGAGGAGGGGAAGGGTGAAGGAGGGACGGGATGGAGATAAAAGACGTTCGAATGCATAGTTTGGCGATGCTTGGCAACACCATATAAGTCAAGAGTAAACGCCTTAAATAAACCATTTGACAATGTACTATGTTATCAAAAATTAGTGGGAAGTGTCTTGTACACTGTGTCAGAGTACCATTTCGATCAAATACTTAGTCTGAAAGATATTTGAGAAAAACGATGACTCGCGATCCCTGAATTGGATAGTCTTTACGTGTCTGTAATATCACGAACTCTTTCATTCAACAAAGTCGGTCTCTGAACTTCGTCTGAATATCACACACGAAACCCTGGACAAAATTAAATCTAAGTGAGACCAGGATGTCAGGAAAATCTCAGTTTTAAGTTTTCTTCCCTAAATATTACCATAAGCATCTCTAAGCATCTAGTCTGTATGTTTTCAGTTGAAGTTATTCAGCTAATTTTGATACTGAAGGGTAATTATTAGTAATGAAGAGCTTTTAATGATCAGCATTGTCTAACCGCAGTCTGAGTAAGATGGCAGCATATTGTTATTATATTAGCGTCCTGTTATTTATCATAGGTTTTCATGTAATCACAAAAGTTCAGTTAATAACACTTTAAAAAAGTCCACACTCACACACACACACACACACACACATATATATATATATATATATATATATATATATATATATATATATCTATATATATAAATATATAATATATATTTATATATATATTATATATAATATATATTTATATATATTATATATATATATATATATATATATATATATATATATATATACATACGAATCAATTATAACTCCTTTGAATGTAAGTTATTCCCAAAGAATGGTAAATTGGTATTAAGTGATATTAGTGGCTTAATGTTTGATATAAATTACACATACACACACACACACACACACACACACACACACACATATATATATATATATATATATATATATATATATATATATATATATATATATATATATATATATATATTATATATATATATAGCATTCAAACACACAATCTGTTGTAACATTTCATAAAAATTCATTTTTGCAGACAACGGTTGAGTGAGCGTGAAGGGAATATAAATATAATTTAAGTGAAGCAAACATATTTCCAGTGGATTAATTCCCTAAAACAAAGAACGATTTTTAAAATTTTCTGCCATAACTCTTTGCCTAGTCCATTGATATTGAAAATAAATAGATAAATACCATTTTATTATTATATCCTTGCCAGTCTTTGTTCAAAGTTATTTTGAAAGTAATATTTTCGTTAAGTTTCATTTTTATCGTCACTGTTTTGATAATATTAGTCCACTGGCCAATGATAACCTTTTTCTTCTCAAATGAGAAGTCTCTGTTTTTTCACAAAATAAAATGAAATGTAGATAATGTTTTGCCTTCATCAGGAAAACCAACTAAGCGTTAATTGAACGATAATTAACTGAAACAGTCCAAAGTAAATAATTCTACAGGCTTTTGAAATAAAGTTAATTATGTTAACCGTTGCTTACCACTGTTGATTTTGAAGTCTGTATTTCCTCTCTCACCACCACAAAAAAAAAAAATTGTTGATTCAACATTTGACTTTTTGTAAAAATGTTTTTCATAATTTCACATGTAACGGTTTTTGTATATCTTTTTAATCTGTTCAAATACTATATTTTAAGGTTTTGTTTTATTTTAGCTTTTTATGAATACGAAATTCACGCCGCCTAAGTTTCACTAAAAAATATTAGAGGTCCACTTTAATCTCATGACTTTTAAATATTCTAAGGTAATTGATTTCTGAAATATAGTTCTCGCGAATAAGATGTATTTGGGGAAAAAATATTTTCTTGCATTCGATCCCTCAGCAAATTAAAAACCTGAAAAATAAAACTTAGCATTCCCTTCGTATTCTCATCACAAAACTTCAAATGTGATTCTTTGGAAAATGTAATATACCTTTTACCAAGCGCATTTTTGTTAACCGAAATTATCTTTTAATAACCTCAACCTCGTGAAACTAAGAGTTACAAATTCTACCAAATAGGGTTTAGTTTCCTAAGGCAACCGAATAAATTTGCTGCTTTCAAATGTACTCACGCTGTATGGTGCCATCTAATTATATTTATCTCTACACTACGTCTATAGGTTCCACAACGCAGTTTCATAGAATTCAATCAAATTGTGTGCTCATTGTAAATAAATTTATATTGATATACTGTGTTTTCTGTATCAAAATAAAAATATGAATGACATGGTGATTTGTTTCTCATCCCAAACCCCTTCGTGGAGAAAGATTCCAGAATCAAACTTACACTCAGCGAATTTATGATATATGTTTTGAGAAGTGCTCAATATAACTATGTTGATAATATATATATAGATATTGTTTTTCAATAGTCCTAATGGGAAACAAAAATAGTCGAAAACGCCATGAAAAAATTAGTCACCACGAGAAACTATAGAAAAAATAGTATCGCCGAATTTGTGGGTGTATCATCGACTAATAAATATATGCTACCCAGCCTATGGTTCCAAAGAGGAACTAATATAAGAGAGGAAAAAATCCATATCGATTATCAGATAAATTAATAATCCCTGAATAAATCTGACGTAAGCCCATGAGCTTTAGAATTTACTGTCAAGTATTCGAGAATGAAATCAACAAGATTTTGTTATTCTCTTTCCCATTTGACATCTTAGTCCTAGAATGAACATAACTATATCAACACAGCCAAAATTAAAGAACAAATAAATGGTTAGACTTAAATACTACCAGTCAGTCTGGGAAAACAAGAAGAAGAATTGCTTGTCAAAATGGTGAAATTGATAATACAAAATAATGTGTTTTTCCACAGCTATTCAATTCACAAGTCATCAAAATACACGAAATCATGCATGCATTCGGTGAAAGGAAACAATATGCAGCAATCATATCTGTACTCAACAAACTAAAAGTTAAAAGCCATGCTGTAGTTTGGAAATTCTGGTAAAATGGAGTCAGTAACGATTGTGTTCGATGCACATGACGTGTAGAGTTTAATGGAATTCGTTAATGATAGTGAAAGAGGACCGTTCGGGATTGAGAGAGAGAGAGAGAGAGAGAGAGAGAGAGAGAGAGAGAGAGAGAGAGAGAGAGAGAGAATCTCTCTGATTGACATTTTAAGCAAAATCAAGATTTTCGGGCAAAGAGGCTTATTTTCTCCCTTTATTTCCTATCTTCGTAAATTATCAGTTTTATGTTTCTAGAGAGAGAGAGAGAGAGAGAGAGAGAGAGAGACAAAAGCTCTGAAACATAGATGAGATGAAAATAAAGTACGTAAGATTCTATGTTACCCAGAGACAGACAGACACACAAAAGAGAGAGAGAGAGAGAGAGAGAGAGAGAGAGAGAGAGAGAGAGAGAGAGAGAGAAAAGTTCAGAAACATAAATGAGATGAAATAAAGTACGTAAGAATCTGTTATCCAGAGACAGTCAGGCACACAAGAAGACAGAGAGAGAGAGAGAGAGAGAGAGAGAGAGAGAGAGAGAGAGAGAGAGAGAGAGAGAGAGAGAGAGAGAGACAAAAGCTCAGAAACATAGATGAGATGAAAATAAAGTACGTAAGATTCTATGTTACCCAGAGACAGACAGACAGACACAGAAGAGAGAGAGAGAGAGAGAGAGAGAGAGAGAGAGAGAGAGAGAGAGAGAGTTCAGAAACATAAATGAGATGAAATAAAGTACGTAAGAATCTGTTATCCAGAGACAGTCAGGCACAGAGAGAGAGAGAGAGAGAGAGAGAGAGAGAGAGAGAGAGAGAGAGAGAGAGAGAGAGAGAGAGGAAACATTCTTCCTACCACGGTACATAAATTTGAAATAAAATAGTCAATTATTGTTTTTCTTTATCCGAGTGTTTAATATCCTTTGCACCTGGCTGAAACCTGTCAGGAAAATTAATTCCTTTGTAGCAAAAGCAGTTATATTGTTTTTGCTTCATAAAATATTGCACGCTCATTTGAATATTATTCTGAGTGCTGGAGGCAGAAATGCAATTAAAATTGAGATGTCGCTTAAAATGAGTCTTAGGAGACATCTGAGATGCAATTTTTATTTCAGACTCTTTAATTCCTGTTCATCTTTTCCTCCAGAGGATGAATGAGCAGGAATGATGAATTGTCTTGTCTGACAACTGCCTTCCTTTCCTTTTGAACCTTAGTTTCCAGGGAAGGAGAAAAAACTACCCACACCCACAGTTACCTACACACACACACACACACACACACATACACGCAGAGTCAAAGGAAACAGGTAAATGGTTTCGGGGCATTTCTTGTAGTCATTTTAAACACACAATGGAACGAGGTAATAAAAAAAAAAAACTTCAAAAAGAAAGATTCCTTGTGTCCCTTAATCACCAACTCATTCTCTCTCTCTCTCTCTCTCTCTCTCTCTCTCTTTATCAACCTTTTCTCTTCATAGATGATATCACTCCTAAAATTGAAAAGAGGACAATTTTCTCTCCATTCATAGTATTTTATGGAATGCAAATGATAAATACGATGAAGTTATCATTAAATAAATGAAACGCTGTCACCGATAAGTCGCATTTTTGTAAAAGAAAATATTGATATGACTAAGTATTTCCCAATAATATGCAAGTTTTGGCATTTACCAAATCATTAAATAAGTAATGATGTAAGTCCTACCATTAAACAAGCAAAAAATGCGCCGAAGTTTCTTCGGCGCAATCGAGTTTTCTGTACAGTGTATAATGCTGTATTACACTCTCAGCCACGACCCCTGAAACTCTCAGCCGCGGTCTATGAAACTTTCAGCCACGGCCCGGTGGTGGTCTGTGTTGTTGGCCCCAATAGCGGTGCCAGACGCACGATCATTGCTAACTTTAACCTTAAATAAAATAAAAACTACTGAGGCTATAGGGTTGCAATTTGGTATGTTTGATGATTGGAGGGTGGATGATCAACATACCAATATGCAGCCCTCTAGCCTCGGTAGCTTTTAAGATCTGAGGGCGGACAGAAGTGAGGATAGAAAAAGTGCGGACGGACGGACGGACAAATGGCCATCTCAATAGTTTTCTTTACAGAAAACTAAAAATGTAATTTTCTCTCCATCCATTTTTTTTCTGCCTGGGAATTTTAATTGATAAATTTGAGGAAGTTCCCAAATAGATAAGTATTTCCTAAAAGTCTGCAAGCTTCGGTGATTACTATATATAATTAAATAAAAAATAAAAAGCTGCGTTTCAGCGCATACCTGAGTGTAGGAATAGTGTCTTGTTGCAACTAATGTTTTTTCTGTGGCCGCACTTTGCTTTATATTTATTCTTTTTACGAACTCAGAGGCAAAAGGGATACTGTTTTTACGAAACACGAGCCATAAGTGATATTGTTTTTACGAACCACGAGTCTTAAGTGATATTGTTTTTACGAACCACGAGTCTTAAGTGATATTGTTTTTACGAAACACGAGCCATAAGTGATATTGTTTTTACGAACCACAAGCCAAAAGTGATATTGTTTTTACGAACCACGAGTCTTAAGTGATATTGTGTTTACGAACCACGAGCCAGGAGTTATATTGTTTTTATGAACCACGAGTCAGGATTGATATGGTTTATTCGAACCACGAGCAAGAAGTGATATTATTTTACGAACCACGGGCCATAAGTTATAATGGTTTTCACGAACCACGAGCCAGAAGTGATCACAAGGACCCTTCCGTTGGTTCGTATGCCAGAAAATTTGTAAAAAAAATAAAAATAAATTTTTTTCGACATCAGTACAGTTCCCCATTTGCTGGCACATACTCATATTAAAAAAAGGTTCCCAAAAACTTGATAAACCAGCGTGGAACCAGGATGTAAACAAGGTTAATGAGTTGATGAGTCAAGGACACTCATATCACACCATGCACTATTTTTCCTACAGATTAAATGGCAAGTTAACCAAAATAATTATTGTCAACAGCGCATTGCTAACTAAATCCTAAAATGAAACGAATAATATGTAGGGCTTTAGTACCGAAGAAAAATGAATATTAAAGTTCAAATTACACAGGTTTCATTATACTCAAGAGTGAAATAAAGGACGTACAAACTCACTTAAGTGGTCTCAGGAGTGTGTAAAAATGTTAAGTACTGATGAATCGAACCTGTGAGTCCACAACAACATTATCAGAGGATAATTACAGCAATTAACCTACAATATCATTAGTAATTATATCAATATCATTAGTAACTATATCAATATCATTAGTAATTATAACTAGAAAATACATAACAACGATGGCTATAAACATCAACTAACATGACTCCACGGAACTTCACAGTTTCCAGATACATCTTATTACCAGTTCTATCTCGGTCTTATCATCTCCGAAGTCTACCAAGAAACGTATTGTCCAGAAACTTATCATGTCGGAGACCTTGCTCCGTAACTATCGTCAAAACTCTTCTCAAACTTAATTTTTCTTGTTAATCAAACTAGGGAACTTCTTCCACCATAAACAACTTTCCCCATTAGTTGAATACCCCCCTACACCCGAGCTCAGCCAATTATTATCCTGCGCCTATAGCGGTCCCCCTAGCTCTGGGACACATATGGCCCATATCTGTTTTATGGGTCTTTCCTGGTGTGAAATTTCATAAGCGTTGGATGAGCATAATCTTGAGAATGTTTAATTGCGCAGTGATACTTTCATTTTACTGTAGCTCTGATTTCTTTCATCACTTATTCCTATACGCATATTCAGTGTATGTTACATTCAAAAGAATATCTGCTGTGTAAGTGGGTCATCTGAGTACTACCAAAATCCTTATTGATTGAAAAGGGTAGAGACACTTCCCAAGATATAACGTTCTTCCATCAGATATAACAAATGTTTATGGTATTTTTGTACTACTTTTCTCTTGCTACTTTTTTTTTAAATTAGGGTAACCTTTAAGGATACGCTGATATCAAAAAATGTTGTTGATATCAAATTATGTTGCATCGTTGTCTAGAACTGTTGAATAAAATTTGTAAGTTAAGTGCCCCCAAGAGACATCAATGCTTCACCTTATATGACTGACTTCTAAAGGTAGTATTCAGTTTTTTCTACAGGAATGTATGTATGCATGTATGTATGAATATACATATATGTGTGTATATATATACACATACATATACACACACCGACGCATATATATATACACATATATATATATATATATATATATATATATATATATATATATATATATATATATATATATATATACACATATATATACACACACTCTAACATTACTATTGTCACTGCACATAGCATCTCTTATGAAAGTGAAAGTACACTCCTCCTCAAAAAAAAAAAAAAAAAAAGCAATTAAGTCACACTGACAGATACAAGGTTCCAACACGAAGAACCTAATGGTAAACATGGTACGCGCATTACCAGCTTTTCAGAGGCAAAACTGAGATTCAGCATCCTCCCTCCATTGAAGCGGGGAAAGGTAAGGCAACCTTAAAATGAAAGGAAAAAAAAACCGGGGATTACAATCGGATTACTCTCGGCCAGAGCGGAGGAAGACCTTCTGCCCTTAATGCTCCTTTCATTGGGCTGCAGGAGTCGCCTTTATCCACCTGGAATTGAGTTTCCTGAAGGGGGAAGGACTCCTGACGAAGAGGTAATGGAGGATATCTAATTGTCTTCATAGATGTTTGTCGAATTATTTATGGGGAAGATATATCTTTAAATGATGATTTCGGTGTCCTTATTCCTCGAATTCCTAGGAATATGGAGAGAGAGAGAGAGAGAGAGAGAGAGAGAGAGAGAGAGAGAGAGAGAGAGAGAGAGAGAGAGAAGAAATGATGAATAAATTTAGGAATGTAATCCAGACCTTTAATGGTCGCTCGATTTAATCTCTCTCTCTCTCTCTCTCTCTCTCTCTCTCTCTCTCTCTCTCTCTCTCTCTATATATATATATATATATATATATATATATATATATATATATATATATATATATTATATTCCAGGTTCATCCGTTCATCTACAATCCCCATCCTCAGATGTAATTCAGTTCATCCGTTCAATGGTCATCCTCAGATGTAATCCAGAACCTTAATGGTCTCAAGTTAATCTCTCTCTCTCTCTCTCTCTCTCTCTATATATCTATATATATATCTATATATATATATATATATATATATATATATATATATATATATATATATATATATATATATATATGTGTTGGATTCCAGGTTCATCTGTTCATTTACAATCGCCATCCTCAGCGGTATCTGTACGCCATCTGTCAATTATACGGGCTTTATTGTAACCTTACTTTATATTTCTCATCATTCTGCTAGTAAAGGACCGTGTGTCGAAAGACCTAGCAACCACTCCATTGTTTCACTTTTCCTTCGTGGCAGTTGTCTTTATTTCTACATTCATCACTTTCCACATCTTCGGGATTCAGTTAGACATATGTATATGTGTATATATGTATGTGTGTATATACATATGTACACATACATACATAAATATACATATTCATAAACACATATATGCGTATGTGTGTGAACATATGGGGATGAATTAGGACATGTGAGCTATTGTCAAGAAACTGTTTGGCGTTAAATTAAACAAAAAGGCTTTGCTTCCTCAACGATGCCAAAAATGGTTGATCGACTTCCCCAAAGTGCATTATTTTAACCCTCCAAAATTGCAGTTAGTCAAAGGGCTTTATAAAGATACGTGTTATGGTCCACGGTCAGATGAGAGATAGCAATTCACTCAGCAAACATCATTTTAGGATACATACTCCAACATACATGGAAAAATACCTCCAAAAGTCAAATAGAGGTGTCGTATTGTTTATGAAAAACAAACTTATTCCATCTTATCTAACACTTTTTTTTTTTAGACGTAAGTCCCTGAGAGCCACCCTTTCAGGTTATTTTGGGCAAAACATAAACTCATGGGAAGCAATTCGGGAAGGTATGACCCTGTTCCCTGGAAGTTTGGGTCCTTGTTTCCCGGGATTATTTTGGGAAGTCTGGTATATGGAAAGAAGTTTTTTTACTTTACCGCTCCCTTTTACGGCGCATCCATTGCATATATTACATCTACGGGAAAACTGCATATTGCTGCGTCATGATAATACCTGATATGCGTCTAGGTAGTACGCATTAAGACACTTATAAATGTGGACAGTTTTGTGGCAATAATATAATTGGATAAAGGCACTGATGAGTATGTTGACGATTTGAAGTAGTTATAAGTCTATGTCAACGACATAGCTGGGACATAAAGCCCTCTTAAAGTCCTGAACTTTAAAAAGGTACCCTAAACAATATCGCTACATGCATTGCTCGGTTTCTGTTATTCAGTAATGGGGAATATCCTTTTAATTTCCTATGGGATACCCGCCCTGCAGTATCTCTGAGTTTTCCCTGTCTCCAGAAGTAGTATTGCTGTGTTGATGGACGTATACATATACACACACACACATATATATATATATATGTGTGTGTGCATGTGTATATATTGTTATATATATATATATATATATATATATATATATATATATATATATATATATATATATATATATATATATATATATATATATATATATATATATATATATATATATATATATATATATATAATCATCAGATGGGATAGGGGTTGCTTAGGTATAACAGATTTTTTTGTGAATGGTGTCTTATATTATAGTTTTTATATGTACATGAATACATAAAAAAATATAAATACCATGTTAACTCATAATTTAACCGACTCCCAACTGAATAACTCTACTGTATTATTAGTCTCAAAATTAAAATTTAAAAGGAAAAAAGAAAAAAAAGTAGTCGATTTTTTAAGATATGAAAACCGGGAAAGGTAGTTTTAAACGATAGGTCCGAAAAAAGAGTGCTCCGATGAGACCCTAGAATGTATCAAAGGCTAATTATGCCTACAAATCCTTTAATTAGATGAACGCCGCAGCCGATCGGCAAGGGAAGAACGTAATCTGGATGCTCTTCAGATTTATATCTTTATGGTAAGGGGGATGGAGATGGTGGAGTTAGCATACGTTGTGTAAGGGAAAATGAAATGGATAAGAAAAGTAGAGACACGACCAGACCACGATGAATATACTCGCGTGGGTGAGAAGGTTGAACGCGCATGCGTCGAGTTGTTTTGAATGCAAGATGGCAAAAGAGAGGGAAAGGTGGATTTTGGATTACACACACATATATATATACAATATATACACATATATATATATATACAATATATATATATATATATATATATAAATATTTATATGTATGTGTGTATATATATATATATATATATATATATATATATATATATATATATATATATATATATATATATATATATATATATAGAAAGAGAGAGAGAGAGAGAGAGAGAGAGAGAGAGAGAGAGAGAGAGAGATATATATATATATATAATATATATATATAAATATACATACACATATATAGATATACATATATATACATATACATATATATATATATGTGTGTGTGTTGTACCACCTCTGCCTCTCCCCCATCACTCACCCACTCCTAACGTTTATCTGCCAGATTCTTTTTTTTATTTTTAACCAACACTCTTTCTCCTCTTCATCCCCCTTTCACTTGCATTCTTGCTTTTGCAATCGCTCCACCCTTCGTCCTTGGACTTTGTTTTCCCCTATCCTTTTGTGTCCGACCTTTCACGGTTAATAGGTCAAGTCCTTGATATCGTTCCTGTCGTTAAGCATTCTGCATTTTTTCGTGGCGTCAACCCTCCGTCTGCTACAGCACTTTAGGAGACAGCAACACTGCATATCTCCTTTAGACGGTATCTTTAACAACTCATCTTGGAAAGACACTTTTGGTGTCCTGTGAATCTACAGTGGAATTATCCATTTGACTTGTTTTGAAGGTTACGTCAGACAGTCAATAAGAAAAACTGTAATATCCACAGTTTCATTCATTCAGATTATACTGACTGGTAAGTAATCATTTACTTAGAACAGTGGTTCTTATCCAGGGGGGCGTCAGCAATTTCCAAGGGGGGCGCGAGCCCTCGGGAAAAATTAAAAATTCTCTAAACACATTGTTATCCTGTTAGCAAGAGTCGCTAAGAAGTGTCAAGTATCTCACTAATTCATCTCTAAAAGAATAAAAACACCCCCTTCTCTTTTTTTTCATTTTCCTTTAAATCTGGGAGGGAATTTTACTTTAGATGCAAGGGGGGCGTGGAGTGAAGGATCAACTCTTAGAGAGGGCGTGGTAATAAAAAGGTTAAGAACCTCTGACTTAGACAAAATGTTCCACGGAATTCACCATTTTACGTTTTCATTATTTTCAAATACCTTTACTGCAGGAGACACAGGGCTGTCATGTCGATATCCCATCATAAAAATCAAGGTAAATGGGAGTATGTTTATAATATGCATCGGTTGCTATGCATAATAATCAGTGTCTTGCCTACTAAGTCTTATAATATTTGCTACGCTTTCTTGGGCTTACTTTCACAATCAGTAATATCACTTAAGCATTCAGCGGATTCCTTAATGGTTGTCTATTGTTTTCACGAATGATAATTTTAATTTTCCCACTTGTAACATCTCTACACTTTACTATTTCTTGCTAAATATGATCCACATTTGAAGTTTTCCAAGGTCGTAGTCACAAAGCAGGCATATGCAGCTTCACTTTGAAATACTATTCGACATGGCGATTACTTTAATTACGTAATCCAATTACCATTGGAGAATTAGCCTCGTAATTCTACACTTGAGAGCAATTAACATATATCACAAGAGAAAAAAGAACACAAAAATTACATAATCTCCTTGGCTTGGATTTAATTTATAGGTGCCTACAATTAATACCTCGGTATTAACGCTAACAAGGGAGGTCTCTCATATAATGTTAGAAATTTGAAGGTGATAAATGAATAGACGAAGCTACCATTCTTTATGTACTTTTTTTTTCATCTTTATACATAAATATATTAAAACAAGTAAAAAATGTTAAGACGTTTCTTTGGCGCAATCGAGTTTTCTGTACAGCGTATAATCAAGGCCACCGAAAATAGATCTATCTTTCGGTGGTCTCGGTATAATGCTGCATGAGACGCGGCCCATAAATCTTTAACCTTGGCCCGGTGGTGGCATATCCTATATCGTTGCCAGATCCACGATTATGGCTAACTTTAACCTTCAATGAAATAAAAACTACCGAGGCTAGAGGGCTGCGATTTGGTATGTTTGATAATTGGAGGGTGGATGATCTTCATACCAATTTGCAGCCCTCTAGCCTCAGTAGTTTTTAAGATCTGAGGGCGGACAGAAAAAGTGCGGACAGAAAAAGTGCAGAGAAAAAAAGTGCAGACAGAATAAAGTGCGGACGGACAGACAAAGTCGGCACAATAGTTTTCTTCTACAGAAAACTAAAAAAAACTATGACACAGTCATCTCTTTTCCAGAGCTTGTTGCTCCTAAAACTTCTTTTCTCGAAGTACAAATCAAAAGAGAGAATTAAAGATAAAGGTTTGTGATTTTCAGTGAATCAGCACTCGAAGGCAATTATTAAAATCACATTCGTTGTGTATAAAACCATTATTTGCATAGAGGAACAACTTTACATTGTCAGATATGGTGATCTACTAGCATAATGTTTTCTTCGTATGGCAGAAGATTTCCGCTGACTAACACTTTCATGCAATGCCGAGCAGAAATATTGCAAAATTTCTCTCTCTCTCTCTCATTTCAGAGAATGTGGCATCCCTGTGGTAATAATGTCCAATATCCAAAGTAGTATCTATCTCCTATTCATTTCACAATGTCTGGAGTAATGACTTATTTCTACTAATGTTGATATGTTTGCTTAAGTTACACAAATCCAAGTCACCTGAATTACAGTTTTGTTTGTGTGTGTGTGTGTGTGTGTGTGTGTGTGTCTGTATTTGTGTGTGCGCATGTGTGATATCCACGATCTTACTATTCAACACTTTCGTAATAAATTTATCTAACCATCGCCTTCTAGTGCTGATTTTATGAAATCGGAAACCTAATTATTGTACATTTTTTTACTGGTAGTTTAAGAAAAAATATTTCACGAGCACCTGTTTTTAGAAAAGCGATGACCGTGACATCATTTTGCAAATAGATTAAGTGAAGCTTAAAACAACAGGTGAATGAAAAGAATGGCATTTTCGATACCCAAGTCACAACAAATCCTTCAGGTCCGAAGTGACGATTAGAGGAGGAAGCCTTAACATCCAATTCTAACTCAAAAATGATGTGATAGGAAAACATGCAAAGCTTTGCGGTCACTGGAGATTTTGGACGAGTCAGTTCGCTACCATTATTTCACTGTCATTATTTACATGGAAAGAGACTCTATCTTATACTGTATAGTAAACACAAGGCATTGTAGTACTCATACTTTTTCTCTCATAAGCAAGAACGGTACATTAATCAAGTGTCAAACATTGTACAAGCATAACAAACAAATTGAACAAGAAACGAAGTTAAAAATAACACGTCAAAAGTGCGCCGAAGTTTCTTCGCGAAATCGAGTTTTCTGTACAGCGCATTATCAAAGCCACCGAAAAGAAATCTGTCTTTCGGTGGTCTCGGTATAATGCTGTATGAGCCGCTCCCCATGAAACTTTAACCACGGTCCGGTGGAGGCCTATCCTATATCGTTGCCAGAAGGGCGATTATGGCTAACTTTACCCTTAAATAAAATAAAAACTACTGAGGCTTGAGGGCTGCAATTTGGTACGTTTGATGATTGGAGAGTGGATGATCAACATAACAATTTACAGCCATCTAGCCTCAGTAGTTTTTAAGATCTGAGGGCGGACAGAAAAAAAGTGTGGACAGACGGACAAAGCCAGCACAATAGTTTTCTTTTACAGAAAACTAAAAGCGTCAGTCTTATACAAACGCTCTTTCCAGAGCACTTCTTACCGTTACAACAAACGCTGACTGTCAAAATAAACAATGCTGAACACACCCCCCCTTGTATCGACAACGTGACCAAACATTGACAGCTGCTGAAACAAAGCAAGGTCTCACTACGCAGCCGAAACTGAATATTTGCATACATGCTCAGACGCTGATGCTATTAACGTATTTGCTTACAAGTCCAAACCTCACTTTTCTGAGCAGTGACAGCGCTAGAGAAAATTCGTAAATACACTTACAACTTCATACAGTCTGATGATGTTAACAAGGTGATCACGATGATCTATAAATATAAGTAATCTAAAAAAGACAAAAGCACTAGAACCACTGCAGGGTTTCAAAACAATAACTCTCTCTCTTCTCTCTCTCTGTTGTCATTTGCAGTAATATTTCACCTGATATGGGCTTCCTCTGCTTTAATGTCAAGAATTTATATTGCTGGAGAGGAGATTTATATTTCTGCTCGACTGAACAACTTCTGTCGGCGTTCTGAGAATCGTACATCCTTTCTGCCGTCGTCCATGTAATGTCTCTTGATTCTAACCATAATGTCATCTAAGGAAATTCATAGTATTCTGCTAACGTTTCCCCTATATATATTAGTAGTAATGAGGTTTATAGGAATTGGAATATAGAGTTTAGGCCAAAGGCCAAGCACTGGGACCTATGAGGTGATTCAGCGCTGGAAAGGAAACTGAGAGTAGGTAGGTTTGAAAGGTGTAACATGAGGAAAACCTCGCAGTTGCACTATGAAACAATTGTTAGGAGAGAGTGGAGAGCAAGATTCAAGAAAGATACTATGGAATGGCGGTGCAGTAAGAGGAATGAAAAGGGCTGCAGCTAGGGGCCGAGGGGACTCTGCAAAGAACCTTTAGAAATACCTACAGTACACCCCGTGAAGTGCATTGACGGCACTACCCTCTACGGGGAATGTATTTTATATTTTGTGATATTTTCATTTTTTTCGTTTTAACGCGAATTTACAAAGCTGAGAGTTCAATAAAGGGTAAGCATTACGCAATATTCCGTTCTTAGAAATTGGAATAATTAACAAGAAGAGTTCTCATGAACTACGTAATTGCTTTACGCCAAACTTCATTAGGAAAGCCGCGGGGGCTTCATGTGTTGGAAATTTCCAATGTTATCTCTTCCAGATAGCCCATTTAACTCTAATCAACAATGTCATTCAAAACTGGAACAGTAACAGACTGTCAGTGTAACCTAGAATCACTTACCATCTTGAATGTAAAACATTGTATAATTTTCATCACGTCTTTCATTAAGCCGCTGTGCATACCTGTTCATGTTCTGCAATGATTTTCCGTCATAATTACGGAGGCAAGTCATTCCTTTTTAGTTATCTGAAAAAGAAAACTATTGTGCCGGCTTTGTCTGTTCGTCCGCACTTTATTCTGTCCGCACTTTTTCTGTCAGTACTTTTTCTGTCCGCCCTCAGGTCTTAAAAACTACTAAGGCTAGAGGACTGCAAATTGGTATGTTGATCATCCACCCTTCAATCATCAAACATACCAAATTGCAGCCCTCAAGCCTCCGTATTTTTTATTTTATTTAAGGTTAAAGTTAACCATAATCGTGCATCTGGCAACGATATATGACAGGCCACCACCGGGGTGTGGTTAAAGGTTCCGTGGGCCGCGGCTCATACAGCATTATACGGAGACGGCCGAAAGATAGATATATTTTCGGTGGCCTTGATTATACGCTGTACAGAAAACTCGATTGCGCCGAAGAAACTTCGGCCCATTTTTTACTTCTTATTTCATCGATTATATCAGTTTTATTTTCTGCTGGCGCAATGTCTCTTTCAGCAAATGGTTCTTGGGTCATCTTGTCATTAAAAACATGTTTCACAAAAAATACTAATACGGATTTTGTTGAATCCTATTCTATTTTTGGCTCTTTTATAGTCACATCTTCCCCTGGAGTATTAATTCTGGAAACCTTCACAATTGCAAAAACTATTTTTCATGGGTCACTAAGAGGTTTCTCGCTCATGTAATTCAGAACGATATTTGAGGCATATGTTACATTAACTTTATATCAAAAAAAATGAATTTGGAAAAAAAGTTTTGTAGATTTTGAAGGAATGTTTCCCTTTACGTTGAATTCAACAGCGAAGATACGCAGTCAACCTTGAAACAGTCGACAGATATCTTTAATCATATTTTCTCTGACTGCTTATGATTAAGATGTACCAGGATTGCATCACGAATTTTCAGTAGGCAGTCACGAACTCAAACAACAGGTCGAGCTTTTATGTGCTGTCTTTACATATTCGACTTCCTTAATGGTATAACAAGTAAAAAATGCGCCGAAGTTTATTCGACGCAATCCAGTTTTCTGTATGGCGTATAATCAAGGCCACCGAAGATAGATCTATCTTTCGGTGGTCTCGGTATAATGCTGTATGAGCCACCCCCCATGAAACTGGTGGCCTAGTCTATATCGTTGCCAGAAGCACGATTATGGCTAACTTTAACCTTGAATAAAATAAAAACCACTGAGGCTAGAGGGCTGCATTTTGGTATGTTTGATGATTGGAGGGTGGATGATCAACATACCAATTTGTAGCCCTCTAGCCTCTGTTGTTTTTAAGATCTGAGGGCGGACAGAAAAAAGTGCGGACGGACGGACAAAACCGGCACAATAATTTTACTTTTCAGAAAACTAAAAACGCCTTTTCTTCAACAAGAGGCCAGATAACCCCCTAATTACTTGCCTATCCTTTAAAAGCATCGACAAATATCTGGAACACTTTTCTTCAAGAATTTAACAACATTTTACCCTTAAAAACTACACTTCTCAAATCCTCATAATGAACGCACAGCTTCTCAGACAGTATTATAGTCTCTAGCAGGTTTGTTTAGATAAAACAGTCCCAGGTACTCTTTTCAAAGGCAAAATTGCGTTTTATTGTTGCGCTCAGCTAGTTAAAACCTTTGTCCTCATTTATTTCGGAATGGGGCACGAGTTACACAACAGTCCACCAGCGAGGGATCTAAAGTAAATTTAGGAAATCGCGCCCATGGAGTTCCATTTCCAGGTCCAGTACATAATGCCGTACCAGATTAGCATAAATTAACCCCCTACGTGATTCAATGTACAGGATAAAAGGAGGCAAATTCCGGCTACTGTTTGGTCTCTCCCTTTTAGAGGCATTCTGTGTCGTTAAATAATTACTCACTCTAATGTGTGTGTGTGTCTCTCTCTCTCTTTGCGGGGAAAAGAACTATGACGGTGAATAAAGTACAGAATCTGTTAATCCACTGGGTTAAAAGTTTTTTCTTTTGCAAATTAAGAAAAATGACAAGGAAAAAGATTCAATCACAGAGATAACTTGAAAAACTGAAAGACTGCAAATACTTGATTAAATGGGAAGTAAAAAGGTGACCGAAAAAAATAGCCACCTACGGAATGTAAAATATAAATCTGAATTGAATAAAATCAAATTGAAAAAAGGAAAGTGAGGAAGAAAGACAAGGTCTGTGCCAGTGTAGAAGGGACAGTAAGTTAAACTTGAAACAGGAATGTTGAAAATCTAAAAACTGAGAACCGCTGTAACACGAGTCAGTGACAAGAACGTGAAGAAGACAATGAATAAATAAAAAAAAAACACGTTGAAATGTAGATCGAGAGAAAGAGTAAATATGAATAACACAACTAGCGGACATGTAAAAAAATCGAAGATGGAGGTAAAGAAAAAATAGAACCACTGAAACACGACGAAGATAGTAGATAAATACAGAAAACCACCGTTGAAATGCAGAAAGATAGAAAGAGTAAATGTGAATAACCCAACTAGAAAACATGAAAAACTCGAAAATAGAGAACCACTGACACACGACGAAGTCAGCAAATAAATACAGAAGGCCTATTGTGAAATGTAGAAAGACAAAAAATGAGTAAATAAGAATAACACAACTAGAGAACATTTAAAAAAAATCGAAAATAGAGGGGAAAGAAAGAAGTAAAAATTAAGATAAACAGAAAGAGTGATTATGAATAAGCCAACTAGAGAATTTAAAAAAATCGAAAATAGAGGGGAAAGAAAGAAGTAAAAATTAAGATAAACAGAAAGAGTGATTATGAATAACCCAACTAGAGAATTTAAAAAAATCGAAAATAGAGATAAAGAAAGAACTAAAAATTAAGAAGGACAGCCTACATTCGTTCGCGCGCCGAGGAGACAGAAATGGAGGTCGAGACAGAGCTGGGAGAAACATTACTGGAGGACATTCCGCTGCATGACCTGAGGACCCTTCATCATGCTACAAAAACAAGAGAAGAAGCATCATGATGTCAGCCTGCGGAATTTCACCCGAGAGGCACCATGACATAACCTCCTCCTTGAATTATGTCATTAAAAATGCTTCGCGTTTATGTTGAAAAAGTTATTTTTCAGATGTTATGCAGTTTAAATATTCATCCTTTTTACTGCCTTGTTTTCTTTTTATTTTTGTTTTGTTTTATTTCTTTATTTTTTTCTTTGTTCGTCCTGGTGTTTGACTGATGTCACACGAAATGTTACCAATTCAAAACTCTCTCTCTCTTTCTCTATCTTTTTTTTAATCCTTCGTTATTAAATCATTCCTCTAACTCGTCGTTTCTTATTTCTAACAGCTTTTAGTATAAAATCACTAAGTCTGGGATTTGCAGTGGTCAAGACCATTACAGAAAACACCAAAGGAATTCTCAACTGTTTGCTGTTTACTTACGGCGTGAGTACGAAGACTGAACGGGGTAAACAAAACGAAAAGAAAGTTCTAAAACTTCCTGAAAGACTGAAAGTAACCTTGGTCGCTAAACTTTTATAAAAACTGTTGTTTTAGGCTTCACTTACAAATACCTTCCTTCCAGACGTGTATTATCGATAAAATTAGGGTTTCATGAAAGTTTCTGATCCCATTTGGTCTCGATAGAGCAGGTTTTCTCGACTTACTATCGACAAAAAACAACTTCCTTCAGTTGTTTTTCGTGGGCAGAAAATATTGCACGTTCATGCAAGGAAAAAGAGCTCAATTTCCCGATAGCCTAGGATGAAAATTTTGCTAATACAGTACATTTTAGCCTTGTCAGTGAGGGCTTAATAGAGTATTTGGAAAGGACCCACTTTTAGCTTATAATGACATCAGAAAATTTAATTTTGTTTTCATCTGTACCAAATTATTTTATCTCCGTGCTTTCCTAGGTTGCGATAGACGTAATGATTAATTACCGCAACGGAACATAGCATTAATAATGATAGTATTTTTTTTTCTTTTATTTATAGTTAAGCTTGAGTAAAGCAGAAAGAAATTCTCTTAGTTTATCTTTCAACCCCAGAAACAAAAACATTGCTTACTAAAGCACAAAAGTTCATCAGAAAGATTCTCATTACGAAATTTTCGAATATATTCGCAACTTACTTATGAGAACAATTTTCTTGAATTCTATTTCAAAATTCCCAAGTTTTTTATTACATGTTTCCTCCGAATGTTTATCTCATATTTTCATTATGTGGTTTAAAAATCTTATTTTTTTTACCAAGCTTTTCAAGCAATAGTAATGGATAGCAAATGAAGTTAGTGCATATCAACCCAGTCAATTTCATACTTTTTAAGTAAAAATTCCAAAGGCCTGTTTCTTATTCATAAGGAATAAAAATGTCAAT